>NW_026112686.1:0-73849 GCF_024323335.1 Lathyrus oleraceus | reverse complement strand
AACTATGAGTCGTGGTGGTTAATTAGACAAAGTTCTTTTTAGGATCGAAAGTTTATAGGCTCAACTCTCTTTTGTGGGATTGGTATAACTCTTTTTGTAACAACGTTTAACATTGTTGGGAGTTTTTGCTTTTGAGGTCTTTGAATATTCTTTTGGCTTCTTTCTTCTTGTATTAAGGGTTGTATGTAAAACCCTAAATCCTTAAATTTATATATATTAAACTTTACAAGAAAATCTAAGGTGCCACCACCGACACAATCTTTAATAAATAAAAAATTTAACAAACACGCAGCGAAAATATTAACGTCATACAATATCTGTCATCGCACGCTCATCTTCAATTAGGGTATCGTTTCCGCGGTATCGATTTATTTCAAATAACAAAAATAATAGATAGTTTGCATAAAAACAAAAATAAACTAACGGTAGATTGTGATGTGAACTCACCGATGATTGTTGAGATCGAGTGAACCACCATCAAAACGAATAAAACAAACAATTTATTGTCCTTCATCTACTCCATCGGAGGATGAGGAAGAGTTTCTTGCACTTCAGTATCAAAAGCACTGATTCTGATCATTTGAGAATTCTAAAAAATACTATAAACACTAATCGTCGGTATTATTGGTTGTCAAATCGGTTGTATCTGCCCTTCTTCGGGTTGAACTACAAATTTTTTATTTATTTTTCTTTAAATTTTATTTATGTTAATAAATCCTATTAATGAGAATTCAATGATGTTTGTTATCCTAACAACTATGAGTCGTGGTTGTTAATTAGACTAAGTTTTTTTTAGGATCGAAAGTTTATAGGCTCAACGCTCTTTTGTGAGATTGGTATAACTCTTTTTGTAAGAACATTTAACATTGTTGGGAGTTTTTGCTTTTGAGGCCTTTGAATTTTCTTTTGGCTTCTTTCTTCTTGTACTAAGGGTTGTATGTAAAACCCTAAATCCTTAAATTTATATATATTAAACTTTACACGAAAATCTAAGGTGCCACCACCGACAAAATCTTTAATAAATAAAAAATTTAACAAACACGCAGCAAAAATTTTAACGTCATACAATATCTGTTATCGCACGCTTGTAACACCTCAAAATTTGCCCTCCTCTCTTGGGACTAGCTTAATATTTTGCATATCATTTGTAGGGCATTAGGCATTGCATATTGCATATCATGTGGTTACATTGTGCAAGTCATCCTCCTAAGTCTTGATCAGAAGATAAGAGGTCATGATGCAAGCTAGGGTTTCATTGGACTGATCATTAACTATCTGAGGGTTGGTGATTCAAATTAGGGTTTCTTGATTCTCAAGGAGATTGGTCTTGATCTTGGTTGAAGTGATACATCATCATCATCATGGTCTTGATATCATCCAAGAGATTCAAGTGGTTGATCATATTCCTTGAGATTAGGGTTTTGACCACTACTTAACCCTAATCAGTTGTGTTGGGCCAATCAGGGCATGGCAAGGAGATGGAGTCTATAATGGATATGGGGATCATCATGTGATTGTATTGAGCTTATGGAAGCTAGGGTTTCATCCTTGAGCCATTTCATCAGGAGATTGGGGCTCAACTTGATCAGTGCATAGCCAAATTCATCTATCAGTTGAAAAAGTCAACTGTGGTCAACTGTGCTTGATTTTATGGATTTGGAGGTTGGAGAGAGTTGGATACATTTCATTCATGTTGAAACAAGTTTCATTTGACATTTCAAACACCAAGAATGAAGAAAATAAAATCAGACAAAAAGTTTCCAAAAATGGAAAGTGACTTGTAATGAAAGTTTCCAAAAATGGAAAGTTTTTCACCACAAAATTACATGTCCAAAAAAGCTTCAAATGAAAATTTGTCCAACATGAAAGTTGTAGATCTTGCTCTCACCTTTCCAAAAAGTCCAAGAACTTGAATTTCTCATGTATGGTTGACAAGTTATGATCCATTCATTTTCCAAAAATGCCTAAAATCAAAGTGGCATAACTTTCACATGGAATGTCCAATTTGGGTGATCTTTCTTTGAGCAAACCCCATTTCACATGTACTTTCATGATGCATAATCAAAATTCATCAAAAATGGTCAAGGCAAAAAGGCATTTTTCAAGTGGATTCTTTTGAATTTTTGGTGTGAGATAGTGAATTTGAGCAATACAAGGCCAATGCACATGAAACCACTTCCAACACACTCCAAATGCTAAATGAAACTTGCTCCAACTGTCATGGCACTGTTACATTGGTTAATTGGCAAGGTCATTTTTGAACTTTCACTTAAAATGGCATTTACACTAATCCAATCAAATTTGGTAATTGTGATTAAGGAGATGGATTAGCAGGGGTATATATCACTAATCATAACAGAAATTACAATTTACATTTCATTCTCCAAGATTTGTAACTGTTTTTCCCTCCAAAACCACAAAACTCTTCAAGCTTCATCACACATTTTTCAACATTTCTTCATCAATTCTTCATCAATTTGCATCATTCTTCTTTGATTTGCTCTCCATAAACCTCATTGAAGGACTGTTTTCATCAAAACCGTGGCAAAGCTTCAAGAATTGGACTGTTGGAAAGCTTGCACAACAATGGCAACTTCATGATACAAGCATCTGGAGCATCATCGAGCTAAGCTAGCTTCTCCATTCACCTTCCTCATCAACAAACTACATCTGTTTTGCATAATTGGAGCCAGAAACATCAAGATCAAGATCTGCAATCTCCACAAGGTGATTTTTCGAATTTCACCATTGCATGAATTATGATATGCGTTTTGAAGATCTTTCAATGTAGGTTAACCTGATGCTTGTGGTTTTCCATTTGGTTGAGTATTGAGAGAGTAATCGTGAATTGAAGTTTGATGTGCACTTCTATTTTTGATCGATCCCGTTGCTATGCTTAGAGTTAGGTTAAATCAATGACATATTCGTGATGTACATGATCATACGGTTCTAATGATATATGATTTGTGCGTTTTGGTTACGATTTGATGTTCATGATTTTCTGGAAATTCGGTTTTGGTGTTTGCTGAACATGATGAAGAAGGACGCGTTCGATCCAAAATTTCCTTTGCCTTGTTTAAATTTCTGTTTACCGCCACCGGCTTCCAATGAGCGCGCGCCAGGCAATTTAGTGATACGACTGCGTTTTGGCTTTCGTTCCAGTAATTACGCTTTTGCCATTTCTGGATTTAATTTCTTATTTCATTTTCTTTATTTTCATTTCAATTTCATTTTTGATTACATGATCTTCAAAAATTCATAGATGATTCATTTTTTATCCAAATTGAGTGAGGTTTTTTCCATGATGCTCCTTATAATGTGTAGAATTTAATCATGATTTTTGTGATTTTTGTGCACGTGTGGAAAATTAAAATGCTTAGAGATTGATTGAATGTGTCACATTTGTACATGCTTTGCCATATCTTTCATAAATGGTGATGCTTTCAAAGAAATGGATGAAATTTTTTGTGCATATTCTGGACTCTTTATTGGTGATTTTGATGTAGAGTTTGTAATTTTTGGATACTTGGTTGATGAGATATGAATTTTTGATTAGAGGTGTGACAATTTGTGTCACACCAAGCTTGATGAACTTCATGATTTTATTTGATGTGCTTAGGGATGTTAGATTGAGCTGAAATTTTGCATGAATGAACATATGTATGTTGAGATCACATGTGATTTTTTTTCTGGATTTATTGATGGCATTTCCTAATTGATTGGGATTTTCTCTTCTGTTGGATCATTTTGTGACATATTGTGACACATGTTGGCATTTGATTTGTGAAATTCTCATGATTAATTGGATGGAGGTGGAATTTGACATGTGGATTGTAGACACATTATAGGTCATTGTGGTTTTGATCCCATTCATTTATCTTGTTGTGTCACTGTTTTATGATTTTTGGAAGTTGATGCTTGTGTTGATGCCTTGTGTTGGCTTGTTTGAAATTGTCTGAACTTTCTGATTTTCATTGACCTACTTCCTTTAATCCAATTGAGCTGAAATTTGACATGCTATTCATTGGATATGTTCTGTTTAGACTTGAATTTTTGTGGAATTAATTGGATTGTTTTGGTATGGATTTGATTGAGATCTTTCTGTTTGGTCATTTGAGGTTGCATATTGCATGTGTGACACCTTTTTGTGCATACAATGATAATGGTGAATGATATGAGCATGGGACCAATTTCATTTGATTCTAAATTGTTTAATTGTGATTTTGGATAATTTTCATTTGCTGTTTTGATTTTTTCATCTCCTTTGGACCCTAGGCTTGGCCTAGTGGTCTTGTTTCTCATGTTTGGTTTGGATTTTCAGGTTGAGATGCAAATGGTTTAAGGAGATTGCTTCAAGTTAATTAAGTTGACTTGTTAATTGTTTATGATTAACATTGACTTTGTGTTGTAGGGTTTGATGCTTGAGTTTGAGCTCATGGCTTGCACTTGTGTGCATTAACTTGTGTTTGACTATACAGATTAACATTTGCTGTTTACTGTTGGTTTGTCTGGTATACTGATGATACTTGATTGATTTCAGGTACATTAGTTGCTAACAGTTCCTTGAGAACTTGCTTGCTGTTGCTTGGTTTTTAAACCAATTGAGGTAGAATTTCTATTCTCCATGTAGTCTGGAAGACCTGGCATGTTACTTGGCCAGGCAACTGTCTGAAGTCCTCCTTAAGAGGCGATGTTTGTGCTTGTTTATTTTTGTCCCCAAGCAGGTAAAGACCTTGATTAAGGCAATTGGCAGAACCCAAGGGATGTGCAATCCATCCCCTGCTATTCTTGTTGAGTCGTCCCTCTGCTCACACCACTGTGTTGATGCATTGGGACACAAACCCAAGATCTTGTACATTGTACAGTTGTGTCAGTGTCTTGAGTGTAGAAGGGTTCCCTCCTTTCTGAACCCACACTCCTTTGTCTGAAGCTCTCCCTGGACAGGGATAAGAGCTGTGAAGTCTAATCTTCACTCACCTTTAATCTGCTTCACCCTGACTCTCAATGTCAGGGTTAAGAGCTAACACTACCCTTGTACAGATGACTTGCCTTGGCAGTCGAACCCTTTGTTTGAGCCCACTTGACTGGATATAGTGTGTGCTACATGGAATGTTTGCTTTGCTTTGTTTATGCTTGCATGCTTGCTTTCTTCCTGGATAGGGTTAGCTTGCTGTTGTGCAAGTAGGTAGAAACCATAACATAGGGCAATGATGCATGATAACACTAGGCTCGAGTACAGCTCCCTGGTAGTGTGTCTTCCCTTTGTGTCTGGCTAGTCTTTCTCCCCCGTCAGGGGGAACTACGTCGCCCTGATCCTCATACCAGATGAGGTACGTAGGCAGGAGACCGTGCGAGGTCTCTCCGGGCACTTTGTTTTCTTTTTGTGTGTGTGCTTGACAGTTATAGGCTCGAGTTCCCGACTCCCTATTAACTTGTTTGGTTGTTGTGTGCTTGGAAGCTGATGTAAGTCCATCGAGTGGCATTCGGGTTCCAGTGTGCGTGTGTTTGGTTCGGATGCTGATGTAAGTCCAGTGATTGGCATTCGGGCTCCACTTTTTTTCCTTTTTGTGTGTGTTTATTTGTTAACCCTTTTGTGTATCAGGATATGGATGTAAGCCCAGCGATTGGCTGTCCATATCTTGATTGTGTTTGTTTGGTTCGGATGCCGATGTAAGTCCAGTGATTGGCGTTCGGGCTCCACGTTTGCCCGTGTTTGTGTGTGTCCGGTTTGGCGTGCGTGAGCCGAACTACGGCAGCTCTGATTCTCGTTCCAGACGAGATACGTAGGCATAGGACGCGATGTCCTAGCGAGCCCTCTTCCTCCTAACCCCACCTGTGTTGTTTTCGGTGTGTGTGTGTGGTGTTTTTAGCAACCTTTTCTTTCTTTTAGAGCGTGGATCCCGTCGAGTACGACGGACGTGAGGGGTGCTAATACCTTCCCCTTGCGTAACCGACTCCCGTACCCTTTCTCTTTGGTCGCGAGACCATGCTTTTTCCAGGTTTACTCTGAGCGTTTCCTTTCCCTCTTTTGGGATAAATAACGCACGGTGGCGGCTCTGTTTGTTTTTGTTTTAGCCCGCCGGTTGTTTTTCGCGGATGCGACAGCTGGCGACTCTGCTGGGGACTACAAGATGTTGACCTGTGCTGGTCCATCTTCTTTAAGCGAGTCTCTCCTAGCGCTCTAGGATAGTTTAGGTTGCTTGTGCTGCTATTTATTGCATTTATTATTCTGATTGTGTATATATTTGCATAAATATCTGCATGCATCATACTATCATGTTGCCGTCCTCTGTGCAGGTGGTTCCTCTGTGGGGGTGGGTGTTCTGAGTGGGGCTAAAACCCAGGCCCGAGTATACACCTAGGATTAGTGTGGTCTCATGTTGCCTCCTTCATGTTAGGTCAACATGTGCCTGGCAACGTGATGTACCACAAGCCGGACGAGGTTCATTTGATAGTGCTTTCCTCTGTGGGGTACTCCACTTTGGTTGAGTTACTTCATTTGAGCTGTTGACTCTGGTGACCGATCATTTCCCGGATCTTTGGTTTAGACGATCTTAAGAGAGCTACAATGGCATACCCGAAAGGGCAAACCCATTGAGTATCTTTGCCCGATTGTCGAAACTATTATCCGCCTTAGGGTGACCTGATTAGAATTTACCTGTGAGGGGAGGGTGATTCTTACAGATGCATGTTCAGATGGTGACTCAGATGGTGACTAATGGTTCCGTGGATCAGAGTCCTATTTCTAAGTCGGATTTATGGCCGTTTATTTCCTAGACGCCGGAGTGTTGTATGTGTTATTTATCAGTGGGGATCCGTTTATTTCAGGATTCCCCGGGCCGATTCAGAAATGGTTATGGGTATCTGCTCAGAGATTGTTTGGTGATGATGATGATGTATCTGTCTTCCGTTTATTTCGGAACCCTTGAGTTGGATTTGTGGTTACATTTTCCTTCAGATGGTTGTGATCGGTTCAGAGGTCAGGGCTGTGATTCAGGGCAACAGATGATCAGAGGACTTGGAGGATGGCAATGCAGTGCATTCATACATCTGCATCATTCCCATTTTGCATTCATCTGCACCTAAACTACGTCTAGCCATATGGGGAGTATTATTGATTGAGAATCTGGTTGAGAGACATCTTGAAATTCAGAATGTGGATGTCAAAATATTATCTGTCTCGATGAAACCAGGATCAAAAGGCAAAAGCTTCCTCGTGTGGATAGACGTTGCATTCATGCATATTAACCTGTTTGCTGTTTTGCAGGAATCATTGCTCGTGCTCGTAGAGTTGTACCTTTGCACTCAACACGTCCTCACAGATACTTCACGCGACGCAATACTCCCAGACTGATGGATCTTCCAAACACAGATATTCTCGAGCTGAAGGATAAAATGAACGAACTAATCAACATCATGCAGGGTTTTGCAGTTGGTCAGAAAGCTTTGGCTGACAAAGTTGAGAAGCTCGAGCGGGCTTCTGCTGCTAATAGTGGTATTAACCTGGATGGTGTCTCCAACCAGGGGCTGGGTGGTTCTCGAGACGGCGGAAAGAGAACGACTGTGGGTATAGTGAATAATAATGCTGCTACAGGGGGTCAACCTGGTCCGATGGGTCCTAATCTGAAAGATAGTTTGTTCCCTCCGTTCTTTGGAGTTGATGATGATAGAGAGGAAGACAGGGAAGCTGACCAATTCTCTATGCACAATGAGCCGTTTGGACAATATGGTGTCCAGCCACCCAATAAAGAGATACAGTTGCTGGCTGAGAAGATCAGGGCTCTCGAAAGCCATGCTACTCCTGGGGTTATGAACATGTCGAATATGGGGTTGGTTGAGGGGATTGTGATCCCACAGAAGTTCAAGGCGCCCTCATTTGATAAATACAATGGAAGTTCCTGCCCAGAAACTCATCTTCAAGCCTTCGTCCGCAAGATCTCTGCATACACTATGGACCAGAAGCTGTGGATGTACTTCTTCCAAGACAGTTTGTCTGGAGGATCCTTGGAGTGGTACACCAAGCTGAAGTCTTCTGACGTCAAGAGCTGGCAAGATCTTGGTGACGCTTTCTTTAAACAGTATCAGTTCAACGCTGATATGGCTCCGAGTCGTACCCAGCTGCAGGGTATGTCTCAGAAGAATAACGAGGGGTTTAAAGAATATGCTCAAAGATGGAGGGAGTTGGCTGCCAGAGTGCAACCTCCACTGGTGGACAGAGAGATGTCTGATCTCTTCATGGGTACCCTGCAGGGGGTTTTTGCTGAAAGAATGGTGGGTTGTCCCGTCACCAACATTGCTGACATTGTGGTGGCTGGGGAGAGAATTGAAAGTTGGCTGAGAATGGGGAAGATCCAGGGTGGTAATGCTTCGTCATCAGGATCGAAGAAGCCCTTCGGAAATGGCCAAAGGAAGAATGAGGGTGAATCGAGTGCTATGTATGCCCAGAGAGGACATGGTAGGGATCGTTACTACCAGCACACTGCTGCAGTAACTACCCCTGCTGGTAATCGATCTGCACAACAGCAACAGCAGTCGCCTCAACAGAGAGCACAGAGAGATGGGTACCAAGTGAGAGGAAAAGGGATTGATCGCCATTTTGACAGGCCACCCGTGACATATGCTGTTCTCTTTAAGAAGTTGATGGATCTGGGGTTGGTTCAGCCAAGGACGATGGCTCCGTTGAGATCAGATCAGAGGCCTCCTAACTATGACGAGAACGCCCAGTGTGAATTCCATTCTGGAACACCGGGGCATAGCATTGAGGGATGTAGAGCATTCAAGCATGTTGTCCAGGATTTGGTAGACTCCAAGGCCATCAATTTTGCACCATCACCGAATGTTAATGCTAATGCCATGCCGGCGCATGGTCAGGCAATGGTGAGTGCAATTGCTGAAGATTCGGATCACGCCTGTGCGGTAGGTGAAGAAACTGACAGTGACTGCGAATTTGAGGGTTGGATAAAGCCGTGCGCACCAGGGATGGAGATCCAGAACTGGAAGGCCTAAAAAAGATCATCACTGTCATTCTACTGGAAGAGTAATATTTCTGTTTTCAGATTTTATCTGCATGAAAGCCTTGCGTGTTGCCCGACACGTAATGGTTCATTGTAAGGGCCACCTCATGTTTAAATTTGCAAATTTGCATCATTAATAAAAGGATGTTTTTTCAGTCAAAAGCGGTGTTCCCTGTTTTTCATTTATTTTTGCAGTTTAAAAACAAATAAAAATGGCAATGTTTGTTTTCATTTTCTTTCCTTGTGTTTTGTCTCGTTCCGACTTCAAAAAATAATTCTCCGGATCTCATTGATAACAATTTGGTTACACCTCATATGACTTCGACAATTCGATCTATCATGCCGAAGAAGAAGGCGAAGATGATTGTGATCTGCTGGAATTAACCAGGTTGTTAAAACAAGAGGAGAAGGTGATTCAGCTGCATGAAGAGCGAATTGAGATTGTTATTCCAGGCACCGCCGAGGTCAGAAAGGAAGAAAATTGGGACCGCTTCAGAGGCAAGTCGAGAGCAGAATGGTAGCCCTGTTGAAAGAGCATGTCGACACCTTCGCCTGGTCGTGTCAGGATATGCCAGGTCAAGTACCAATGTCGTTGTGCACAAGCTACCATGAAAAGAATACTGTCCTCTAGAGGAGCAGAACGCCGGTGCTACTTATCAGAGAGCCATGGTGACTTTGTTTCATGATATGATTCATCGTGGAATCAAATGCTATGTTGATGACATGATAGCAAAGTCCCAAACAGAAGAGGGGCATTTGGCAGACCGGGGCAAGTCGTTTGACCGGTTGAGATAATTCAGACTGAGGCTGAATTCAAGTAAGTGCACTTTCAGAGTGCGGGCCGGTAAGCTGCTGGGGTTCATTGTAAGAGAGGAATCGAGGTCGATCCTGCTAAAAAAAAAAAAAAAAAAAAAAACAAGAAATGCCTGAACCGAGAATAAAAAAGAGAGGTTCGTGGTCTCCTGGGTAGATTGAACTACATGTCATGGTTCATATCTCACCTAACAGCCACGTGGGAACCCATTCAAGAAAAAAAAGAGATCAAACGGTCAGGTGAACTAATGATTGCCAAGGGGCATTGAAAGATAAAAGAATAAGTTGCAGGAGCCTCCGATTCCGATGCCTCCTATGGAAAGAGACTGTTAATATGTACTTGACGGTCTTCGAGGGGACTACGAGGTGTATTGGGTCAGCATGACGAGTCTTGTCGAAAAGAGCATGCAATTTACCTTAGCAAAAAGTTCATCGGCTGTGAAACAATACATTCACTGTTCGAGAAAACTTGATGTACTTTGGCATAGGCTGCTCGCCGACTGAGACAGTATATGCTGGTTCATACCACTTTGTGGATTTCAAGATGGATCTGATCAGGTAGATTTCTGAAAGAGCCAGCAATGACCGGACGGGTTGTGAAAGGGCCAATGATTTTGATTGAATACGATATTCGATATACCTCTCAGAAAGCAATCAAGGGGAGTGTATTGTCTGATTACATCGCCCCGCAACCCGTGGAGGATTATCAACCGATGAAGTTTGAGTTCCCTGATGAGGACATCTCGAGGTGCTCTAATAGAAAGATTGAGAGTAACCGATCCCGGAGGAGGGGCCTGACCCCAAATCTGAACGGATTTTGATGTCTGATGGGGTTAATGTGGATGAGGTAGTACCGTGTTGGCTACGCCAAAAAGATCCCGTATTCTTTTTGTTGCCCGGATAACATTTGAATGCGCCAACAAGGGCGGCTGAGTATAAAGCTTGTATCCTGGGTATCGAACCTCGGTGAGCCTACTGGGGCAAAGCCTTTCTAGCTGTGTATGGGATGGAAGTCGTGCTACCGGCTGAGGTTCAAATTCCTTCTTTGAGAGTCCTGATGGACGTAAAATTGCAAGAGGCTGAATGGGTAAGGACTCGGTACGAAAAGTTGAGCTTGATTGAAGAAAAGAGGCTGGCAGCCATCTATCATGGGCAGTTATACCAGCAGCGGATGAAGCGTGCTTTTGACCGAAAGGTACGACCTCGGGTATATCACGTAGGTGATATGGTGCTGAAAAGGATCCTTCCTCCTCAAAACGATCGTAGGGGCAAATGGACACCTAATTATGAAGGTCTATTCGTGGTCAAGAAGGTTTTCTCTGGTGGAGCCTTGTTGCTAACGACCATGGATGGCGAGGATTTTCCATCCCCTGTGAATGCGGACGCAGTTAAAAAATACTTCGTATAAAGAGACCCGCTGGACGAAAAGAACAAAATAGTCCAGGCAAAAATGGGCATCCCGGCGAACCAAAAAAACAGAAAAAAAAGGTTCGGGCAAAAATTAGGGATAAAATGAAAAAATTGTACACCCGACAAGTCGAAAACCTGGAAAGGCGACTTGGGCAAAAAAGGGTATCCCAGTGGACTGAAAACCCGAAAGGGCGGTCCAGGCAAAAGAGGGATTGAAACGAACAACTGCGTCCCGCATGATCGTTCGCTTTGGTTAAGGCATCATGGATAATACCCGGCGGGGATCAATCAGAAGCGTCTTGTTCAGAAGGCAGAAAGCACGGAGAGTCTGAGGACATATGAGGTGTAACCGAGTTGGAACTCGATGAGATCACGGGTTTCACATTGCCATTAGGATAGATTTTTCCTTTTGTGCGCAATTACCTCTTTTCAGGAATTGCTTCCTTTGTATCGCTCAATTTGAGCCACACACTTTTCAATCAATAAAATGCATATTCAGTCAAATAATTTTGTTTTTGTTTTTCATTACCGCTTTGATTGCAAAAACATCCGATTATTTTGATAAAGAATCTTGCATTTTAAGACATACAGGTCCCTTCCAATGCATGTTTATAAGATTGAAGCTTGAAATCTTATTCTGAAGGTTGAGTGACCCAAGTGTTGAAATCTTGACGCGCCTGGGGCACGGTTTTATCTAACGATCTGTTTTGCAGGTGCCGTTAGATGTTTTCACTCACTTGCCGGTTGTGATGTGGAAGCTGTTGACAAAACGAATCCCCGTGGAGTCCGATCAGGGACGAATGGATAGACGAACGGTGACGAAGCGACGACGAGACGTACGACGGTCCTTGGAATTAATCAAGAAGACTCTTCAAAATCGGAAGATTGGAAAGTCTGTAGAAATTCCCCGCAGGGTCCAATCAGGGACGAATGAATGGGTAGAGAAGCGATGAGAATACGTCGAGACGTACGACGACCCTTGGAATTAATCAAGAAGACTCTTCAAAGTCTGGAAATTGAAAAGTCTGTATAAGTCCCAGGGGTTCGTTCTCCGTCGAGCGCGGAGCGGTTGGGAATACAAGATGATGGAGCAGAAAAGGTCCAGACGGGATGGGATGTATATCCCCAAGTAGAGTCGTGAGGACCAAATCCCCATCAGATCCAAGGTCTGTGGTTCCCCTAGCAGGGTCGGGATCGTTATCCCCAGCAGGTGTCCGATCGATGCTTCCCCAGTCGCCAGGCCTGGAGGTTGCTGTTTCCCCAGTAGAGCTATCTGTGAGCATTTCCCCAGTGAAGTTGCCAGGTATTTGTGAGGGTTCTCCAAGCAGAGTCGGGATTGATATCCCTAGTAAGTCACAAACTGTTGTATCCCCACAGAGTGCGTTGGTGGTTCTTATCCCCAGCAGTTTCCCGAGCGGATTGGGTGCAAAGAAGGTTTTCCCCAACAAGGGTTACCTTGTCCCAGCAGCAGCAGTGCCATTCCCCAACAGGGTGGAGATCGGAGTATTGGCGAGTTCCTCAGCAGAGTGTCTCGAGCTCCTCAGAAGAGTCCCTTGAGGGGGATGCCTTTTATGCATTCATCATGTAGATAAGCATAGCATATTGCATAAAAAAAATATAAATAAATCGCGTAGCATTTCCATAATTATGGAGCATTATGCTGGAAAAATCAATCATGCATCATTGCAAGTATAGGCTAGTCTCAAGCCGTGGTTACCGTTTGAGATATGGTTCTGCCAGTGGGTGAAGATGCTACTCGAGCCGTGGTTACCGTTTGAGGAGTGGTTTCGCTGGTTGGAAGATCAACATCAGCATTGCAAGCATCAGTTACTCGGGCCGTGGTTACTACTTGAGATTTGTTGTACCCCAGTAGTGCGATACTGGAGGAAGCTTTTCCATCGGACAGAGATGGAAATGTTACGCGATCAGCGCAATTCAAGCCGTAGTTACCGCTTGAGATGTGGTTTCGTTAGATGGTGAAGGTGTCACTCCGAGGAGTTCAGCATCGTGATGTTGGGGCAACAGTATTTCCCAATTATTCCCCGGCAAGCGTCTGCTTGGTTTTGGACATGTGGAGATATCATCCCTGTGACACCAGTAAGTGTCGTGTCGATCCCTGTCTGGTCGAGTTTTCTTTGGTGTCAGTAAACATCATTGTTCGATGTCCAGAAAACGTCGAGTTTTCTCCTAGTCATTAGTAAGTGTCTAGTCGAGTTTTCTTTGGTGTCTGTCAACATCATTGATTCGATGTCCTGTAAACATCATTGTTCGATGTCCTGTAAACATCCTTGTTTGATGTCCAGTCAACATCATTGATTCGATGACCAGTAAACGTCGAGTTTCCTCCCAGTCATCAGTAAGTGTCTGGTCGAAGGTGTACCCTCTGATATGTCGCCCTCAGAGTGGTGTTTGGTGTTATTTCCGACGGTGCCAGCGGAATTATCACAAGAAAATGGAGAAAAGGAGACACGAGGTGTTTTCTGGAGAATGGGGTTCACATTGGCGATCACAAGTTATCGTCAGGCGACTGGGGTTCAAATGGAGAATGGGGTTCATTATGTTGGCAAACAGGAGAACGGGGTTCAAATGAAGTGATCGGGGCTCATTTGCGCGAAAGAAAATTTCGGGGTTCAAGAAAATGAAAAAAAAGAGAGATAATAATCCCCAGTGGATGTGGTGTTCAGGCCATGGTTATCCCTGTATTACCATTTATTTTGGTATCCAGGTCGACGTTGCTGTTTCGGTGATCAGGCCGACTTTCTCCGTACCAGACGGGTTCTTCTTCAAGATTGTGTTCTTTGCCGATTCTGACGGGCCTTGTTAATTATTTTCCCATCAGATTGCAAATTGTTCGTCTGTTCTTGGTATTCAATCACTCCTCATCCTGGTCATCTGAAAGCCGAGGCTATTCATATCGACAGGTTCACAGTGGATTCAATAGGGGCAGCTGTAACACCTCAAAATTTGCTCTCCTCTCTTGGGACTAGCTGAACATTTTGCATATCATTTGTAGGGCATTAGGCATTGCATATTGCATATCATGTGGTTACATTGTGCAAGTCATCCTCCTAAGTCTTGATCAGAAGATAAGAGGTCATGATGCAAGCTAGGGTTTCATTGGACTAATCATTAACTATCTGAGGGTTGGTGATTCAAATTAGGGTTTCTTGATTCTCAAGGAGATTGGTCTTGATCTTGGTTGAAGTGATACATCATCATCATCATGGTCTTGATATCATCCAAGAGATTCAAGTGGTTGATCATATTCCTTGAGATTAGGGTTTTGACCACTACTTAACCCTAATCAGTTGTGTTGGGCCAATCAGGGCATGGCAAGGAGATGGAGTCTATAATGGATATGGGGATCATCATGTGATTGTATTGAGCTTATGGAAGCTAGGGTTTCATCCTTGAGCCATTTCATCAGGAGATTGGGGCTCAACTTGATCAGTGCATAGCCAAATTCATCTATCAGTTGAAAAAGTCAACTGTGGTCAACTGTGCTTGATTTTATGGATTTGGAGGTTGGAGAGAGTTGGATACATTTCATTCATGTTGAAACAAGTTTCATTTGACATTTCAAACACCAAGAATGAAGAAAATAAAATCAGACAAAAAGTTTCCAAAAATGGAAAGTGACTTGTAATGAATGTTTCCAAAAATGGAAAGTTTTTCACCACAAAATTACATGTCCAAAAAAGCTTCAAATGAAAATTTGTCCAACATGAAAGTTGTAGATCTTGCTCTCACCTTTCCAAAAAGTCCAAGAACTTGAATTTCTCATGTATGGTTGACAAGTTATGATCCATTCATTTTCCAAAAATGCCTAAAATCAAAGTGGCATAACTTTCACATGGAATGTCCAATTTGGGTGATCTTTCTTTGAGCAAACCCCATTTCACATGTACTTTCATGATGCATAATCAAAATTCATCAAAAATGGTCAAGGCAAAAAGGCATTTTTCAAGTGGATTCTTTTGAATTTTTGGTGTGAGATAGTGACTTTGAGCAATACAAGGCCAATGCACATGAAACCACTTCCAACACACTCCAAATGCTAAATGAAACTTGCTCCAACTGTCATGGCACTGTTACATTGGTTAATTGGCAAGGTCATTTTTGAACTTTCACTTAAAATGGCATTTACACTAATCCAATCAAATTTGGTAATTGTGATTAAGGAGATGGATTAGCAGGGGTATATATCACTAATCATAACAGAAATTACAATTTACATTTCATTCTCCAAGATTTGTAACTGTTTTTCCCTCCAAAACCACAAAACTCTTCAAGCTTCATCACACATTTTTCAACATTTCTTCATCAATTCTTCATCAATTTGCATCATTCTTCTTTGATTTGCTCTCCATAAACCTCATTGAAGGACTGTTTTCATCAAAACTGTGGCAAAGCTTCAAGAATTGGACTGTTGGAAAGCTTGCACAACAATGGCAACTTCATGATTCAAGCATCTGGAGCATCATCGAGCTAAGCTAGCTTCTCCATTCACCTTCCTCATCAACAAACTACATCTGTTTTGCATAATTGGAGCCAGAAACATCAAGATCAAGATCTGCAATCTCCACAAGGTGATTTTTCGAATTTCACCATTGCATGAATTATGATATGCGTTTTGAAGATCTTTCAATGTAGGTTAACATGATGCTTGTGGTTTTCCATTTGGTTGAGTATTGAGAGAGTAATCGTGAATTGAAGTTTGATGTGCACTTCTATTTTTGATCGATCCCGTTGCTATGCTTAGAGTTAGGTTAAATCAATGACATATTCGTGATGTACATGATCATACGGTTCTAATGATATATGATTTGTGCGTTTTGGTTACGATTTGATGTTCATGATTTTCTGGAAATTCGGTTTTGGTGTTTGCTGAACATGATGAAGAAGGACGCGTTCGATCCAAAATTTCCTTTGCCTTGTTTAAATTTCTGTTTACCGCCACCGGCTTCCAATGAGCGCGCGCCAGGCAATTTAGTGATACGACTGCGTTTTGGCTTTCGTTCCAGTAATTACGCTTTTGCCATTTCTGGATTTAATTTCTTATTTCATTTTCTTTATTTTCATTTCAATTTCATTTTTGATTACATGATCTTCAAAAATTCATAGATGATTCATTTTTTATCCAAATTGAGTGAGGTTTTTTCCATGATGCTCCTTATAATGTGTAGAATTTAATCATGATTTTTGTGATTTTTGTGCACGTGTGGAAAATTAAAATGCTTAGAGATTGATTGAATGTGTCACATTTGTACATGCTTTGCCATATCTTTCATAAATGGTGATGCTTTCAAAGAAATGGATGAAATTTTTTGTGCATATTCTGGACTCTTTATTGGTGATTTTGATGTAGAGTTTGTAATTTTTGGATACTTGGTTGATGAGATATGAATTTTTGATTAAAGGTGTGACAATTTGTGTCACACCAAGCTTGATGAACTTCATGATTTTATTTGATGTGCTTAGGGATGTTAGATTGAGCTGAAATTTTGCATGAATGAACATATGTATGTTGAGATCACATGTGATTTTTTTTCTGGATTTATTGATGGCATTTCCTAATTGATTGGGATTTTCTCTTCTGTTGGATCATTTTGTGACATTTTGTGACACATGTTGGCATTTGATTTGTGAAATTCTCATGATTAATTGGATGGAGGTGGAATTTGACATGTGGATTGTAGACACATTATAGGTCATTGTGGTTTTGATCCCATTCATTTATCTTGTTGTGTCACTGTTTTATGATTTTTGGAAGTTGATGCTTGTGTTGATGCCTTGTGTTGGCTTGTTTGAAATTGTCTGAACTTTCTGATTTTCATTGACCTACTTCCTTTAATCCAATTGAGCTGAAATTTGACATGCTATTCATTGGATATGTTCTGTTTAGACTTGAATTTTTGTGGAATTAATTGGATTGTTTTGGTATGGATTTGATTGAGATCTTTCTGTTTGGTCATTTGAGGTTGCATATTGCATGTGTGACACCTTTTTGTGCATACAATGATAATGGTGAATGATATGAGCATGGGACCAATTTCATTTGATTCTAAATTGTTTAATTGTGATTTTGGATAATTTTCATTTGCTGTTTTGATTTTTTCATCTCCTTTGGACCCTAGGCTTGGCCTAGTGGTCTTGTTTCTCATGTTTGGTTTGGATTTTCAGGTTGAGATGCAAATGGTTTAAGGAGATTGCTTCAAGTTAATTAAGTTGACTTGTTAATTGTTTATGATTAACATTGACTTTGTGTTGTAGGGTTTGATGCTTGAGTTTGAGCTCATGGCTTGCACTTGTGTGCATTAACTTGTGTTTGACTATACAGATTAACATTTGCTGTTTACTGTTGGTTTGTCTGGTATACTGATGATACTTGATTGATTTCAGGTACATTAGTTGCTAACAGTTCCTTGAGAACTTGCTTGCTGTTGCTTGGTTTTTAAACCAATTGAGGTAGAATTTCTATTCTCCATGTAGTCTGGAAGACCTGGCCTGTTACTTGGCCAGACAACTGTCTGAAGTCCTCCTTAAGAGGCTATGTTTGTGCTTGTTTATTTTTGTCCCCAAGCAGGTAAAGACCTTGATTAAGGCAATTGGCAGAACCCAAGGGATGTGCAATCCATCCCCTGCTATTCTTGTTGAGTCGTCCCTCTGCTCACACCACTGTGTTGATGCATTGGGACACAAAACCAAGATCTTGTACATTGTACAGTTGTGTCAGTGTCTTGAGTGTAGAAGGGTTCCCTCCTTTCTGAACCCACACTCCTTTGTCTGAAGCTCTCCCTGGACAGGGATAAGAGCTGTGAAGTCTAATCTTCACTCACCTTTCATCTGCTTCACCCTGACTCTCAATGTCAGGGTTAAGAGCTAACACTACCCTTGTACAGATGACTTGCCTTGGCAGTCGAACCCTTTGTTTGAGCCCACTTGACTGGATATAGTGTGTGCTACGTGGAATGTTTGCTTTGCTTTGTTTATGCTTGCATGCTTGCTTTCTTCCTGGATAGGGTTAGCTTGCTGTTGTGCAAGTAGGTAGAAACCATAACATAGGGCAATGATGCATGATAACACTAGGCTCGAGTACAGCTCCCTGGTAGTGTGTCTTCCCTTTGTGTCTGGCTAGTCTTTCTCCCCCGTCAGGGGGAACTACGTCGCCCTGATCCTCATACCAGATGAGGTACATAGGCAGGAGACCGTGCGAGGTCTCTCTGGGCACTTTGTTTTCTTTTTATGTGTGTGCTTGACAGCTATAGGCTCGAGTTCCCGACTCCCTATTAACTTGTTTGGTTGTTGTGTGCTTGGAAGCTGATGTAAGTCCATCGAGTGGCATTCGGGTTCCAGTGTGCGTGTGTTTGGTTCGGATGCTGATGTAAGTCCAGTGATTGGCGTTCGGGCTCCACTTTTTTTTCCTTTTTGTGTGTGTTTGTTTATTAACCCTTTTGTGTATCAGGATATGGATGTAAGCCCAGCGATTGGCTGTCCATATCTTGATTGTGTTTGTTTGGTTCGGATGCCGATGTAAGTCCAGTGATTGGCGTTCGGGCTCCACGTTTGCCCGTGTTTGTGTGTGTCCGGTTTGGCGTGCGTGAGCCGAACTACGGCAGCTCTGATTCTCGTTCCAAACGAGATACGTAGGCATAGGACGCGATGTCCTAGCGAGCCCTCTTCCTCCTAACCCCACCTGTGTTGTTTTCGGTGTGTGTGTGTGGTGTTTTTAGCAACCTTTTCTTTCTTTTAGAGCGTGGATCCCGTCGAGTACGACCGACGTGAGGGGTGCTAATACCTTCCCCTTGCGTAACCGACTCCCGTACCCTTTCTCTTTGGTCGCGAGACCATGCTTTTTCCAGGTTTACTCTGAGCGTTTCCTTTCCCTCTTTTGGGATAAATAACGCACGGTGGCGGCTCTGTTTGTTTTTGTTTTAGCCCGCCGATTGTTTTTCGCGGATGCGACAACGCTCATCTTCAATTAGGGTATCGTTTCGGCGGTATCGATTTATTTCAAATAACAAAAATAATAGATAGTTTGCATAAAAACAAAAATAAACTAACGGTAGATTGTGATGTGAAGTCACCGATGATTGTTGAGATCGAGTGAACCACCATCAAAACGAATAAAACAAACAATTTATTGTCCTTCTTCTACTCCGTCGGAGGATGAGGAAGAGTTTCTTGCACTTCAGTATAAAAAGCATTGATTCTGATCATTTGAGAATTCTAAAAAATACTATAAACACCAATCGTCGGTATTATCGATTGTCAAATCGGTTGTATCTGTCCTTCTTCGGGTTGAACTACAAATTTTTTATTTATTTTTCTTTAAATTTTATTTATGTTAATAAATCCTATTAATGAGAATTCAATGATGTTTGTTATCCTAACAACTATGAGTCGTGGTTGTTAATTAGACTAAGTTTTTTTTAGAATCGAAAGTTTATAGGCTCAACGCTCTTTTGTGAGATTGGTATAACTCTATTTGTAACAACATTTAACATTGTTTAGAGTTTTTGCTTTTGAGGCCTTTGAATTTTATTTTGGCTTCTTTCTTCTTGTATTAAGGGTTGTATGTAAAACCCTAAATCCTTAAATTTATATATATTAAACTTTACACGAAAATCTAAGGTGCCACCACCGACAAAATCTTTAATAAATAAAAAATTTAACTAACACGCAGCGAAAATATTAACGTCATACAATATCCGTCATTGCACGCTCATATTCAATTAGGGTACCATTTCGGTGGTATCGATTTATTTCAAATAACAAAACAAAATAATAGATAGTTTGCATAAAAACAAAAATAAACTAACGGTAGATTGTGATGTGAACTCACTGATGATTGTTGAGAACGAGTGAACCACCATCAAAACAAATAAAACAAACAATTTATTGTCCTTCTTCTACTCCATCGGAGGATGAGGAGGAGTTTCTTGCACTTCAGTATCAAAATCATTGATTCTAATCATTTGAGAATTCTAAAAAATACTATAAACACCAATCGTCAGTATTATCGATTGTCAAATCGGTTGTATCTGCCCTTTTTCGGGTTGAACTACGGAATTTTTATTTATTTTTCTTTAAATTTTATTTATGTTAATAAATCCTATTAATGAGAAATCAATTATGTTTGTTATCCTAAAAACTATGAGTCGTGGTTGTTAATTAGACTATGTTTTTTTTAGGATGGAAAGTTTATAGGCTCAACACTCTTTTGTGAGATTGGTATAACTCTATTTGTAACAACATTTAACATTGTTGGGAGTTTTTGCTTTTGAGGCCTTTGAATTTTATTTTGGCTTCTTTCTTCTTGTATTAAGGGTTGTATGTAAAACCCTAAATCCTTAAATTTATATATATTAAACTTTACACGAAAATCTAAGGTGCCACCACCGACAAAATCTTTAATAAATAAAAAATTTAACAAACACGCAGCCAAAATATTAACGTCATACAATATCCGTCATTCCACGCTCATATTCAATTAGGGTACCATTTCGGCGGTATCGATTTATTTCAAATAACAAAACATTGCAACTTAGACTTTAAGTATCAATCTTTAAATCATAAGAAATTGTTTTCAAAGTAAAAAGTTATCATATTCGACTCTTTGAATAACTCTAACATAAACGGAATAAACAATTAAACTCCAACAAACATAATATGCAAATAAACGTTTCCAACCTTAGTTTTACAGGATCAGAGCAAGACTTCTAAAACAATGATGAAACTAAATGAAGTAACTCCAGGAGCTAACTTCCACTTACAACAACAAACTCTACTCTCGAGTATCTGCAAGATGTCCATGGTTGACAACATGAAAGAAAAGGGGGTGAACAACAACAAACCAATACAATCAGTGTAAAGAATGTGAAGGTAGAGAATATGCATCAAACACACATTCGTTACACAACTATCAACAACATACTCTCACACCAAATTCATGACAACAATTACATAATCACTTCCAATCATCAAAATCATGAACAATCAACAACATATGCAATCATATATGCAAATGAACTCCACAACTGCCTCATTATGCAAGTGGTACCATTCATGAACACTAAATTCTTACTCTCTCTATACCTCTACTCAAGGGATACTTATCCTCCACAATCATACAACAATAATTTAAAAACATCAATTAATCAAATAAAATTCTAAATAATTCAATTTAATTATTAATCGAATTTGGGGTGTTACATTGTGCACCCATAGTGTCTCTCATAATCCAAGTTGTTGCTTATAAAAAAGTTTAGATTAAATGTTTTGAATTATTCTATTTTAGTAGGAATGTTTAGTTAGTGCTATAACACATGTCTCTATGTGATAGCATGTTGTAAGGCTTAATAAAAGCCATTTCCTTTTCCTTTAATAAAAACTAAAATTTTCTTCACTTGAAATTCTGAAGTGAGGGTCTTCAAAGAATATCAATAATGACATTTAAAGAACATCAACAATGACATCTGAATAGAGAAGTAATAGATTCGTGCAATCAACAATTCCAAAGCTTATGGTCATTATGATCATTGGAGTATGTTGATGAATAAAATTTTGAGATTAAAAGAATATTGGGGACGAATTAAAGAAGTAATTGGTAAGAGATGAAATATCCTTGACTAATGCACCATTAAAGAGGCAAGAAACAATTTCAAGCTAAAATATTTAAAGGCAAATATTTACTTGTATCAAATTATTGATCGAGTTGTTCCAAAGACTATTTTCAAGAAAGGCACCGCCAAATATATATGAGACTCCTTAAAGAAGAAGTATCAAGGCCCTATAAAATTCAAGAAGGATCAACTACAAGCTCTTCATAAAGAGTTTGAAATTCTACACATGAAAGTTGGAGAATTTGTCGATGAGTATTTTGAAAGGACACTGACAATTTCAAATCAAATAGGAACTAATGGAAAGAAGATAGAAAATACTATGTTGTATGTTAAATAGAAGAATTTAATGACATTGACAACATGTCATTAGATGAGTTGAAAAGTTCATTGTTGGTGCATGAGAAATTCATGTCAAATCACATTAGATCAAGCTCTCAAAGTGAGTAGTGTTAAAAATTTCTATGTAAGAATATGAGGTTGAGGAAGCTTTAGAGGAAGAGAAATGGGATGTGGTATTGGAACTAGAGAATAAATTTCTGAGAAGGCTTCCATTGAATGATACAATTGCTACAAAATTGACCATTTTTAATGGGAATGTCTTCATTAAAATAAGGGAAGAAAAAATTTGTTGAATCAGACGAGGAGAAAATATTATTTATGGCTTACATGGAAAATAAGAAAGTTGAAAATGGTGAGACATATTACCATAGTTTTTGGTGCAACAATCACATCAGAGGTAACACAAATTTGTTTTGCAATTTTAATAAATGTTTTTGATAAAATGTCAAGATTGGAAATTATTATTGAATGAGTGTTATGGGAAAAGGAAATGTTAAAGTGTAGATGAACTAGAAAATCAAAATTGTAGATGATGAATACTATATATCATAACATAAAATGACAATCACAATAAATAAATTGTATGATTATAATCCATAGGGGTCTTATTAAACTCATGATCCAAAATAGGGATTAGTTGTTATTGTTGTTAAGATGTCCGGAAATAAGATGTTTCAACTAAAAATCAAAACATTTAAAGATCAAACTTGTCTCAGTATTTGTTTCCAATCCTTCATGGTTGTGGCATTACAAGTTTGAACATTTCAACTTCCATGGACTTCGAGCTTTGAAGAAAATATGGTGAGGGTGATTACACAAAACTAAAACTCCATCTCATGTATGCGAAGAACATACAATTGCAAAGCAATATAGAAAATCATCTCCTCAAGAGTAAATAGAGATCTAGTCAAGTCTTTGAACTAGTGCACTAAGACCTATGTGGTCCAATGAATCCAAATTCCAACAACAATAAAAGGTACTTCATAAAATTTGATTAAATAAAAGAGACCCTTCAAGGGTCACAATGAATTCCACAAAAGGAAAATCCAATTTCACTAAGAAGAAACCTATTAAACTAAAATTCGAATACCAAATTTGAACGGTGATTCCTGTCCAGACACTATATTCTTGAAAACGACACCAGCTTGGAAGCAAAACGACAATGAGAAACAGAGTATTACCACAAAATCTCAAATTTATTATCAAATAAATGGAAAGCGATTCGGCAACGAGAAACAAAAAGCGATTCGACAACTAGAAGCGAAACGCGAATTAAGATTTGAACAGAAGAGTTTATTTGATTGAATAAAAAACTGAAAGAGACTTTTGCCATGAAGAAGCGATTCTGACTTATTTTATTCAAAAATCAGAGAAATTAGAGAGAAGTGAAAAGAGGGAAAACGTGAAATTAGAGAGAAGAGAAACGAGGGAAAGTGAAAAGAGTGAATATGAGTAATAAAAAATTGAAATATTATTAATATATATCATTTTTAACAAAACATTTTAACACAATTGTTTGGTTTAGTGGTAGATTATTTAATTATAGATTTTAACCAATAGGCCGTCTATCTGATTCCTGCTGTAGTGAAACAAAATTCTTTTTCGAAAATATGCAAATTAAATAGATTCGGATAAGCCGCCTCTACAAAAGTTAATTGAAAAAATGTATCATTAGCATCGGACAAACCAACTCTAAGTAATTAAATAGAATACATTTATGAATATATAGAGTCGATACGATCGACGCTACAATTATTTGCAATATTTTTGTAATTAAAAGGTTTTCAGCGTAGATTTGACCGACTCTAATAGCGTCAGTGTCGGGGACTAACACTAATGCAAGAGGCTAAAATACGTTTTACTAATAGTGAACGAAGGATTGAAAAATACCAAATTCGATTTCTTGTGAAAACAATGCTTGGCCAGTGTATGACCTTTCAGCATGAGCTCTGGGTTACTAGACCCTTTTCCTCTAAAAACCAGAGTGAAAAAGAAAACTCAATTGAATTATGTTTTAAATGTCTCTAGTTCAATTTTAAAAACATACTTTTATTTTGATTTTCCTTACATACAACGAAAATTATATACAATTTTAAATAACATTTTTTTTATAGATTTTATGTATTTTTCTTTTATTATCAACTTATATTATTGAAAGAATTAAATTACAAAGAAATAATAAAAAAAATTGGTTAGTCTTACCTTTTTTTGGGAATTCATATTCATCATGTGAACATTAAAATAGTCACATTATCGTTATGACTAATGTATATAAAAACAATAATATTTTCAATACATGCAAATAATTTTCATTATCAAAAGAAAAAATGTGCCAACTACATTATATTTTAAGACACAAAATCAAAGTTTTGCCATTTTAACTGTTGTTTCCAGTATAATTATATTATGTGCTTTTTCTAAGCAAATTTTATACATTTATATGCTATCACATTACCATAAATATGTGTATGTAGTTTTTTTTAAATATATTACTATATGATTAATTTTATTAATTTTATTAAAGTTGTTTATAGTTAGTTTGAAATTCTTAAAATTTTAAACTATTCAATGTATAAATATATTTAGACAACCTCAACTTTTAAACTAATTTTTGACATAAGATCTAAACTTATTTAACATGATAAAGATATATCAGAGATGGATTAAAGATTTTAACAACAGAAAATATCTATCGAATAGTGTTCTCCTCTTTTTAACTATTTATAAGAAAAAATACATGTTTTTCTTGTTACAAATAATTAAAAAAATATAAACTTTATTTGATTAAAAACATTTTTTTAATCAACATCCAATAAAAAATATGTTTATATGTGTTTTTCTTGTTATAAAATTAAAGACAAATTGCATTTAATTAATTTTTTTTCTTTTTATTTTCAAAAACAACATCCAATAAAAAATGTGTTTATATATTTTCATAAAATATATTTTAAAAAAACATTTATTTTAATATTTTACCTTTTACTTATAAATAGTTAAAGGGGAAATATATCCTTATATTTATAATAACAATACCATTCTTATGATACTCTTCAAATCATATTTTATATTTACTATTGCTTGCTAAAATATTCTTAGCTATCACTCCCACCATTCATAATCCTATTTAATATAAATATAAATTGGAAAATTTTATAAGTGAAATGTCAATGAGTCCTTTAGGAATATTTTTTAAAGGCTTTCAAAATATATATAAGTGACATTGTAATTATTATAATTTTAAAATAAGAGTTCAAAATTCAGTTAATATAATCAAATTAAAAATCATGACTATATTTTATTCAAGCGATAAAATATATATATTAAATTTATTTTCTATGCCATCAAGTATAATCAATATTATAGAAAAATTAATCTAGCAACCTCACATTATGAACAGTCTAAAAAATATTAGATAGTTTACATAAAAACAAAAACAAACTGACAGTAGATTGAGATGTGAACTCAGAGATGATTGTTAAGATCGAGTGAACCACCGTTAAAACAAATAAGATAAACAATTTCTTGTCCTTCATCTACTCCATTGGAGGATGAGGAAGAGTTTCTTCCACTTCAGTATCAAAATCATTGATTCTGATCATTTGAGATTTAAAAAAAATGCTATCAACACCACTCGTCGATATTATTAGTTGTCAAATCGGTTGCATTTGCTGTTCTTCGGGTTGAACTACTGAATATTTATTTATTTTTCTTTAAATTTTATTTATGTTAGTAAATCCTATTTATGAGAATTCAATGATGTTTGTTATCCTAACAACTATGAGTCGTGGTTGTTAATTATAGTAAGTTTTTTTGGGAGGATCGACCAACGCTCTTTTGTGAGATTGGTATAACTCTTTTTGGAACAACATTTCTCATTGTTAGGAGGATTGCAATGCAATACGAGGCCTTTGAATTTTCTTTTGGCTTCTTTCTTCTTATGTCAATGGTTGTGTGTAACACTCTAAATCCCAAAACTTATATATATATATATATATATATATATATATATATATATATATATATATATATATATATATATATATATATATATATATATATATATATATATATATATTTAATATATTTTAGATAAAAATAATTTATTTAAAAAAATATATATTTTTTATTTGAAATTCTTAAAGAGTGTCTTTATAGAACTAGTTAGGATGACCCTTTTTGTAATTATATATATTTTTCAAATTTTATTTACTATCTTGTTATATTTAATACAGATATAACTTTTGAAAAAAATAATACATTTGACATTATAACTATTATAATTTTAAAATAAGAGTTCAAAATTCAGTTAAAGTAATCAAATTAAAAATCATGACTATATTTTATTCAAGTGGTAAAATATATATATTAAATTTATTTTCTACGGCATCAAGTATAATCAATATTATAGAAAAATTAATCTAGCAACCTCACATTATGAATAATCTCAAAAATAATAGTTAGTTTACATAAAAACAAAAACAACCTAACTGTAGATTGAGATGTGAACTCACAGATGATTGTTAAGATCGAGTGAACCACCGTTAAAACAAATAAGATAAACAATTTCTTGTCCTTCATCTACTCCATTGGAGGATGAGGAAGAGTTTCTTCCACTTCAATATCAAAAGCATTGATTCTGATCATTTGAGATTTAAAAAAAATGCTATAAACACCAATCGTCGATATTATTAGTAGTCAAATCGGTTGCATTTGGTGTTCTTCTGGTTGAACTACTGAATATTTATTTATTTTTCTTTAAATTTTATTTATGTTAGTAAATCCTATTAATGAGAATTCAATGATGTTTGTTATCCTAACAACTATGAGTCGTGGTTGTTAATTATAGTAAGTTTTTTTGGGAGGATCGACCAACGCTCTTTTGTGAGATTGGTATAACTCTTTTTGGAACAACATTTCTCATTGTTAGGAGGATTGCAAGTGTAACACGAGGCCTTTGAATTTTCTTTTGGCTTCTTTCTTGTTATGTTAAGGGTTGTGTGTAACACTCCAAATCCCAAAACTTATATATATATATATATATATATATATATATATATATATATATATATATATATATATATATATATATATATATATATATATATATATTTAAAATTTATATATTTAATATATTTGAGATTAAAATAAATAATTTTAAAAAAATATACTTTTTTATTTGAAATTCTTAAAGAGTGTCTTAGAGCAGTAATTAGGATGACCTATTTTGTAATTATATATAATTTTTTCTTTCTATTTACTATATTGTTATATTTAATATAGATATGACTTTCGGAAAACAATAATACATTTGACATTGTAATTATTATAGTTTTAAAATAAGAGTTCAAAATTCAGTTAAAATAATAAAATTTAAAATCATGACTATATTTTATTCAAGCGATAAAATATATCTATTAAATTTATTTACTATGCCATCAAATATATTAATATTATAGAAAAATTAATCTAGCAACCTCACATTATAAACCGTCTAAAAAATAATAGATAGTTTGCATAAAAACAAAAATAAACTAACGGTAGATTGAGATGTGAACTCACACATGATTGTTAAGATCGAATGAACCACCGTTAAAACAAATAAGATAAACAATTTCTTGTCTTTCATCTACTCCATTGGAGGATGAGGAAGAGTTTCTTCCACTTCAGTATCAAAAGCATTGATTCAGATCATTTGAGATTTAAAAAAAATGCTATCAACACCAATCGTCGATATTATTAGTAGTCAAACCGGTTGCATTTGCTGTTCTTCGGGTTGAACTACTGAATATTTATTTATTTTTCTTTAAGTTTTATTTATGTTAGTAAATCCTATTAATGAGAATTCAATGATGTTTGTTATCCTAACAACTATGAGTCGTGGTTGTTAATTATAGTAAGTTTTTTTGGGAGGATCGGCCAACGCTCTTTTGTGAGATTGGTATAACTCTTTTTGGAACAACATTTCTCATTCTTAGGAGGATTGCAAGTGTAATACGAGGCCTTTGAATTTTCTTTTGGCTTCTTTCTTCTTATGTTAAGGGATCTGTGTAACAATCTAAATCCCAAAACTTATATATATATATTTAAAATGTATATATTTAATATAGTTGATATTAAAATAATTAATTTAATTTTTTTTTATTTGAAATTCTTAAAGAGTGAACTAGTTAGGATGACCCTTTTTGTAATTATATATATTTTTTCTTTTTATTTATTATCTTGTTATATTTAATATAGATATAACTTTTGGAAAAAATAATACATTTGACATTGTAATTATTATAATTTTAAAAATAAGAGTTCAAAATTCAGTTAAAATAATAAAATTTAAAATCATGACTATATTTTACTCAAGCGATAAAATATATCTATTAAATTTATTTTTTATGCCCTCAAATATAATCAATATTATAGAAAAATTATTCTAGCAACCTCACATTATAAACCGTCTAAAAAATAATAGATAGTTTGCATAAAAACAAAAATAAACTAACGGTAGATTGAGATGTGAACTCACACATGATTGTTAAGATCGAGTGAACCACCGTTAAAACAAATAAGATAAACAATTTCTTGTCCTTCATCTACTCCATTGGAGGATGAGGAAGAGTTTCTTCCACTTCAGTATCAAAAGCATTGATTCTGATCATTTGAGATTTTAAAAAAACTGCTATCAACACCAATCGTCGATATTATTAGTTGTCAAATCGGTTGCATTTGCTGTTCTTCAGGTTGAACTACTGAATATTTATTTATTTTTCTTGAAATTTTATTTATGTTAGTAAATCCTATTAATGAGAATTCAATGATGTTTGTTATCCTAACAACTATGAGTCGTGATTGTTAATTATAGTAAGTTTTTTTGGGAGGATCCACCAACGCTCTTTTGTGAGATTGGTATAACTCTTTTTGGAACAACATTTCTCAATGTTAGGAGGATTGCAAGTGTAAGACGAGGCCTTTGAATTTTCTTTTGGCTTCTTTCTTCTTATGTTAATGGTTGTGTGTAACACTCTAAATCCCAAAACTTATATATATATATATTTAAAATGTATATATTTAATATATTTGAGGTAAAAATAAATAATTTAAAAAAAATATACTTTTTTATTTGAAATTCTTAAAGAGTGTCTTTATAGATCTAGTTAGGATGACCCATTTTGTAATTTTATATAATTTTTTCTTTCTATTTACTATCTTGTTATATTTAATATATATATAACTTTTGGAAAAAAATAATACATTTGACATTGTAATTATTATAATTTTAAAATAAGAGTTCAAAATTCAGTTAAAATAATAAAATTTAAAATCATGACTATATTTTATTCAAGCGATAAAATATATCTATTAAATTTATTTTCTATGCCATCAAATATATCAATATTATAGAAAAATTAATCTAGCAACCTCACATTATAAACCGTCTAAAAAATAATAGATAGTTTGCTTAAAAACAAAAACAAACTGACTATAGATTGAGATGTGAACTCACAGATGATTGTAAAGATCGAGTGAACCACCGTTAAAACAAATAAGATAAACAATTTCTTGTCCTTCATCAACTACATTGGAGGATGAGGAAGAGTTTCTTCCACTTCAGTATCAAAAGCATTGATTATGATCATTTGAGATTTAAAAAAAATGCCATCAACACCAATCGTCGATATTATTAGTTGTCAAATCGGTTGCATTTGATGTTCTTCGGGTTGAACTACTGAATATTTATTTATTTTTCTTTAAGTTTTATTTATGTTACTAAATCCTATTAATGAGAATTCAATGATGTTTGTTATCCTAACAACTATGAGTCGTGGTTGTTAATTATAGTAAGTTTTTTTGGGAGGATCGACCAACGCTCTTTTGTGAAATTGGTATAACTATTTTTGGAACAACATTTCTCATTGTCTGGAGGATTGCAAGTGTAATACGAGCCCTTTGAATTTTCTGTTGGCTTCTTTCCTTTTATGTTAAGGGTTGTGTGTAACACTCTAAATCCCAAAACTTATATATATATATATATATATATATATATATATATATATATATATATATAAATATATATATATATATATATATATATATATATATATATATATTTAAAATGTATATATTTAATATATTTGAGATTAAAATAAATAATTTAAAAAAATTATACTTTTTCATTTGAAATTCTTAAAGAGTGTCTTTATAGCACTAGTTAGGATGACCCATTTTGTGATTATATATAATTTTTTCTTTCTATTTACTATCTTGTTATATTTAATATAGATATAACTTTTGGAAAAAAATAATACATTTGACATTGTAATTATTATAATTTTAAAATAAGAGTTCAAAATTCAGTTAAAATAATAAAATTTAAAATCATGACTATATTTTATTCAAGCGATAAAATATATCTATTAAATTTATTTTCTATGCCATCAAATATATCAATATTATATAAAAATTAATCTAGCAACCTCACATTATAAACCGTCTAAAAAATAATAGATAGTTTGCATAAAAACAAAAATAAACTAGTGGTAGATTGAGATGTGAACTCACAGTTGATTGTTAAGATCGACTGAACCACCGTTAAAACAAATAAGATAAACAATTTCTTGTCCTTCATCTACTCCATTGGAGGATGCGGAAGAGTTTCTTCCACTTCAGTGTCAAAAGCATTGATTCTGATCATTTGAGATTTTAAAAAAATGCTATCAACATCAATCGTCGATATTATTAGTTGTCAAATCGGTTGCATTTGTTGTTCTTCAGGTTGAACTACTGAATATTTATTTATTTTTCTTTAAATTTTATTTATGTTACTAAATCCTGTTAATGAGAATTCAATGATGTTTGTTATCCTAACAACTATGAGTCGTGGTTGTTAATTATAGTAAGTTTTTTTGGGAGGATCGACCAACGCTCTTTTGTGACATTGGTATAACTATTTTTGGAACAACATTTCTCATTGTCTGGAGGATTGCAAGTGTAATACGAGGCCTTTGAATTTTCTTTTGGCTTCTTTCCTTTTATGTTAAGGGTTGTGTGTAACACTCTAAATCCCAAAACTTTTTTATTTGAGATTAAAATAAATAATTTATATGTATATATTTAATATATTTGAGATTAAAATAAATAATTTTAAAAAAAAAATACTTTTTTATTTGAAATTCTTAAAGAGTGTCTTTATAGCACTAGTTAGGATGACCCATTTTGTGATTATATATAATTTTTTCTTTCTATTTACTATCTTGTTATATTTAATATAGATATAAATTTTGGAAAAAAATAATACATTTGACATTGTAATTATTATAATTTTAAAATAAGAGTTCAAAATTCAATTAAAATAATAAAATTTAAAATCATGACTATATTTTATTCAAGCGATAAAATATATCTATTAAATTTATTTTCGATGCCTTCAAATATATCAATATTATAGAAAAATTAATCTAGCAACCTCACATTATAAACCGTCTAAAAAATAATAGATAGTTTGCATAAAAACAAAAATAAACTAATGGTAGATTGAGATGTGAACTCACACATGATTGTTAAGATCGAGTGAACCACCGTTAAAACAAATAAGATAAACAATTTCTCGTCCTTCATCTACTCCATTGGAGGATGAGGAAGAGTTTCTTCCACTTCAGTATCAAATGCTATCAACACCAATCGTCGTTATTACTAGTTGTCAAATCGGTTGCATTTGCTGTTCTTCGGGTTGAACTACTGAATATTTATTTATTTTTCTTTAAATTTTATTTATGTTAGTAAATCCTATTAATTAGAATTCAATGATGTTTGTTATTCTAACAACTATGAGTCGTGGTTGTTAATTATAGTAAGTTTTTTTGGGAATCGACCAACGCTCTTTTATGAGATTGGTATAACTCTTTTTGGAACAACATTTCTCATTATTAGGAGGATTGCAAGTGTAATACGAGGCCTTTGAATTTTCTTTTGGCTTCTTTCTTCTTATTCTAAGGGTTGTGTGTAACACTCTAAATCCCAAAACTTATATATATATATATATATATATATATATATATATATATATATATATATATATATATATATATATATATATATATATATATATATATATATATATATATATATATATATATATATATATATATATATATATATATATATATATATATATATATATATATATATATATATATATATATATATATATATATATATATATATATTTAAAATGTATATATTTAATATATTTAAGATTAAAATAAATAATTTTAAAAAAATATACTTTTTTATTTGAAATTCTTAAAGAGTGAACTAGTTAGGATGACCCATTTTGTAATTATATATAATTTTTTCTTTATATTTACTATCTTGTTATATTTAATATAGATATAACTTTTTGAAAAAAATAATACATTTGACATTGTAATTATTATAATTTTAAAATAAGAGTTCAAAATTCAGCTAAAATAGTAAAATTTAAAATCATGACTATATTTTATTCATGCGATAAAATATATCTATTAAATTTATTTTCTATGCCATCAAATATAATCAATATTATAGAAAAATTAATTTAGCAACCTCACATTATAAACCTTCTAAAAAATAATAGATAGTTTGCATAAATACAAAAATAAACTAACGATAGATTGAGATGGGAACTCACAGATGATTGTTAAGATCGAGTGAACCACCGTTAAAACAAATAAGATAAACAATTTCTTGTCCTTCATCTACTCCATTGGAGGATGAGGAAGAGTTTCTTCCACTTCAGTATCAAAAGCATTGATTCTGATCATTTGAGATTTAAAAAGAATGCTATCAACACCAATCGTCGATATTACTAGTTGTCAAATCGGTTGCATTTGCTGTTCTTCGGGTTGAACTACTGAATATTTATTTATTTTTCTTTAAGTTTTATTTATGTTAGTAAATCCTATTAATGAGAATTCAATGATGTTTGTTATCCTAACAACTATATGTCGTGGTTGTTAAATATAGTAAGTTTTTTTGGGAGGATCGACCAACGCTCTTTTGTGAGATTGGTATAACTCATTTTGGAACAACATTTCTCATCGTTAGGAGGATTGCAAGTGTAATTCGAGGCCTTTGAATTTTCTTTTGGCTTCTTTCTTCTTATGTTAAGGGATGTGTGTAACACTCTAAATCCCAAAACTTATATATATATATATATATATATATATATATATATATATATATATATATATATATATATATATATATATATATATATATATATATATGTATATATATATATGTATATATATATATATATATATATATATATATATATATATATAAAATGTATATATTTAATATATTTGAGATTAAAATAATTAATTTAAAAAATATTTTTTTTTTATTTGAAATTCTTAAAGAGTGAACTAGTTAGGATGACCCTTTTTGTAATTATATATATTTTTTCTTTTTATTTACTATCTTGTTATATTTAATATTGATATCACTTTTGGAAAAAATAATACATTTGACATTGTAATTATTATAATTTTAAAAGAAGAGTTCAAAATTCAGTTAAAATAATAAAATTTAAAATCATGACTATATTTTATTCAAGCGATAAAACATATCTATTAAATTTATTTTCTATGCCATCAAGTATAATCAATATTATAGAAAAATTAATCTTGCAACCTCACATTATGAACAGTCTCAAAAATAATAGATAGTTTACATAAAAACAAAAACAAACTAACTGTAGATTGAGATGTGAACTCACAGATGATTGTTAAGATCGAGTGAACCACCGTTAAAACAAATAAGATAAACAATTTCTTGTCCTTCATCTACTCCGTTGGAGGATGAGGAAGAGTTTCTTCCACTTCAGTATCAAAAGCATTGATTCTGATCATTTGAGATTTAAAAAAAAAATGCTATCAACACGAATCGTCGATATTATTAGTTGTCAAATCGGTTGCATTTGTTGTTCTTCGGGTTGAACTACTGAATATTTATTTATTTTTATTTAAATTTTATTTATGATAGTAAATCCTATTAATGAGAATTCAATGATGTTTGTTATCCTAACAACTATGAGTCGTGGTTGTTAATTATAGAAAGTTTTTTTGGGAGGATCGACCAACGCTCTTTTGTGAGATTGGTATAACTCTTTTTGGAACAACATTTCTCATTGTTAGGAGGAATGCAAGTGTAATACGAGGGCTTTGAATTTTCTTCTGGCTTCTTTCTTCTTATGTTAAGCGTTGTGTGTAACACTAAAAAACCCAAAACTTATATATATACATATATATATATATATATATACATATATATATATATACATATATATATATATATATATATGTATATATATATATATATGTATATATATATATATATCTATATATATATATATATATATATATCTATATCTATATATATATATATATATATATATATATATATATTTAAAATGTATATATTTAATATATTTGAGATTAAAATAATTAATTTAAAAAAAATATATTTTTTTATTTGAAATTCTTAAAGAGTGTCTTTATAGAACTAGTTAGGATGACCCTTTTTGTAATTATATATATTTTTTCTTTTTATTTACTATCTTGTTATATTTAATATAGACATAAATTTTGGAAAAAATAATACATTTGACATTGTAATTATTATAATTTTAAAATAAAAGTTCAAAATTCAGTTAAAATAATCAAATTAAAAATCATGACTATATTTTATTCAAGTGATAAAATATATATATTAAATTTATTTTCTATGCCATCAAGTATAATCAATATTATAGAAAAATTAATCTAGCAACCTCACATTATGAACAGTCTCAAAAATGATACATAGTTTACATAAAAACAAAAACAAACTGACTGTAGATTGAGATGTGAACTCACAGATGATTGTTAAGATCGAGTGTAATATCCCATATTCCCTTAAATGCTCAATTAGTTGTTAGTTGAGACCAATTGAGTACCTGTGTATTATGTCTTTGGTTAGTTATAACAATTAGAGCTCCTATGTACTCTAAATGTTGTCAATTGGGACCAATAGAGTAACCGGTGAACTCTGAAGGGATTAATTATTAATAAAGAGACAGACCAATATTAATAAGTACAAGAGAGGACATTTTTGGTAACATTAATAATTGGTCAATTGGTGCTGGAAGATGAAATATCAATGGAGATATTTTTATTATTACTTGATATTATATATATTATATATATATTGTGTGGTAGAGATTGAAAGAAGAAGAAAAGTATAAGAAGAGTAGGTAGAAAGAGAGAAAGAGTTATCAGAAAGAAAGAAAAAGAAGAAAGAGAAGAGTAGAGAAGAGGAAAAGAGAAAGAAAGAGGAAAGGAAAAAGAGGAAGAAGAGGAGAAGAAGAGGAAGGAACCACCACCACCACCATGTCATCTTCATCACCACCAACTTCATCTTCTTCTTCTACTAGGTGAGTTCTTAGATAGTTTTAGCATTGGGCGAAAATAATCTATATTTGTGGGGTTAGGGTTTGTGTGAATTGTGCCCTATCCATGCTATGTGTAGATATTATGTTGGTTGTTGTTGAAAAATCAAGTTATGTAAAAATGGTAGGTAAGAATGGTAGATGGAAAGGAAAATAAAAGAGGAGTCATTTAAGGAAAAGAAGTAGAGTTATTAATAAAGAGACAGACCAATATTAATAAGTACAAGAGAGGACATTTTTGGTAACATTAATAATTGGTCAATTGGTGCTGGAAGATGAAATATCAATGGAGATATTTTTATTATTACTTGATATTATATATATATATATATATTGTGTGGTAGAGATTGAAAGAAGAAGAAAAGTATAAGAAGAGTAGGTAGAAAGAGAGAAAGAGTTATCAGAAAGAAAGAAAAAGAAGAAAGAGAAGAGTAGAGAAGAGGAAAGAGAAAGAAAGAGGAAAGGAAAAAGAGGAGAAGAGGAGAAGAAGAGAGGAAGGAACCACCACCACCACCATGTCATCTTCATCACCACCAACTTCATCTTCTTCTTCTACTAGGTGAGTTCTTAGATAGTTTTAGCATTGGGGGAAAATAATCTATATTTGTGGGGTTAGGGTTTGTGTGAATTGTGCCCTATCCATGCTATGTGTAGATATTATGTTGGTTGTTGTTGAAAAATCAAGTTATGTAAAAATGGTAGGTAAGAATGGTAGATGGAAAGGAAAATAAAAGAGGAGTCATTTAAGGAAAAGAAGTAGAGTTATTAATAAAGAGACAGACCAATATTAATAAGTACAAGAGAGGACATTTTTGGTAACATTAATAATTGGTCAATTGGTGCTGGAAGATGAAATATCAATTGAGATATTTTTATTATTACTTGATATTATATATATTATATATATATATTGTGTGGTAGAGATTGAAAGAAGAAGAAAAGTATAAGAAAAGTAGGTAGAAAGAGAGAAAGAGTTATCAGAAAGAAAGAAAAAGAAGAAAGAGAAGAGTAGAGAAGAGGAAAAGAGAAAAAGAGGAAAGGAAAAAGAGGAAGAAGAGGAGAAGAAGAGGAAGGAACCACCACCACCACCATGTCATCTTCATCACCACCAACTTCATCTTCTTCTTCTACTAGGTGAGTTCTTAGATAGTTTTAGCATTGGGGGAAAATAATCTATATTTGTGGGGTTAGGGTTTGTGTGAATTGTGCCCTATCCATGCTATGTGTAGATATTATGTTGGTTGTTGTTGAAAAATCAAGTTATGTAAAAATGGTAGGTAAGAATGGTAGATGGAAAGGAAAATAAAAGAGGAGTCATTTAAGGAAAAGAAGTAGAGTTATTAATAAAGAGACAGACCAATATTAATAAGTACAAGAGAGGACATTTTTGGTAACATTAATAATTGGTCAATTGGTGCTGGAAGATGAAATATCAATGGAGATATTTTTATTATTACTTGATATTATATATATTATATATATATTGTGTGGTAGAGATTGAAAGAAGAAGAAAAGTATAAGAAGAGTAGGTAGAAAGAGAGAAAGAGTTATCAGAAAGAAAGAAAAAGAAGAAAGAGAAGAGTAGAGAAGAGGAAAAGAGAAAGAAAGAGGAAAGGAAAAAGAGGAAGAAGAGGAGAAGAAGAGGAAGGAACCACCACCACCACCATGTCATCTTCATCACCACCAACTTCATCTTCTTCTTCTACTAGGTGAGTTCTTAGATAGTTTTAGCATTGGGCGAAAATAATCTATATTTGTGGGGTTAGGGTTTGTGTGAATTGTGCCCTATCCATGCTATGTGTAGATATTATGTTGGTTGTTGTTGAAAAATCAAGTTATGTAAAAATGGTAGGTAAGAATGGTAGATGGAAAGGAAAATAAAAGAGGAGTCATTTAAGGAAAAGAAGTAGAGTTATTAATAAAGAGACAGACCAATATTAATAAGTACAAGAGAGGACATTTTTGGTAACATTAATAATTGGTCAATTGGTGCTGGAAGATGAAATATCAATGGAGATATTTTTATTATTACTTGATATTATATATTATATATATATTGTGTGGTAGAGATTGAAAGAAGAAGAAAAGTATAAGAAGAGTAGGTAGAAAGAGAGAAAGAGTTATCAGAAAGAAAGAAAAAGAAGAAAGAGAAGAGTAGAGAAGAGGAAAAGAGAAAGAAAGAGGAAAGGAAAAAGAGGAAGAAGAGGAGAAGAAGAGGAAGGAACCACCACCACCACCATGTCATCTTCATCACCACCAACTTCATCTTCTTCTTCTACTAGGTGAGTTCTTAGATAGTTTTAGCATTGGGGGAAAATAATCTATATTTGTGGGGTTAGGGTTTGTGTGAATTGTGCCCTATCCATGCTATGTGTAGATATTATGTTGGTTGTTGTTGAAAAATCAAGTTATGTAAAAATGGTAGGTAAGAATGGTAGATGGAAAGGAAAATAAAAGAGGAGTCATTTAAGGAAAAGAAGTAGAGTTATTAATAAAGAGACAGACCAATATTAATAAGTACAAGAGAGGACATTTTTGGTAACATTAATAATTGGTCAATTGGTGCTGGAAGATGAAATATCAATTGAGATATTTTTATTATTACTTGATATTATATATATTATATATATATATTGTGTGGTAGAGATTGAAAGAAGAAGAAAAGTATAAGAAAAGTAGGTAGAAAGAGAGAAAGAGTTATCAGAAAGAAAGAAAAAGAAGAAAGAGAAGAGTAGAGAAGAGGAAAAGAGAAAGAAAGAGGAAAGGAAAAAGAGGAAGAAGAGGAGAAGAAGAGGAAGGAACCACCACCACCACCATGTCATCTTCATCACCACCAACTTCATCTTCTTCTTCTACTAGGTGAGTTCTTAGATAGTTTTAGCATTGGGGGAAAATAATCTATATTTGTGGGGTTAGGGTTTGTGTGAATTGTGCCCTATCCATGCTATGTGTAGATATTATGTTGGTTGTTGTTGAAAAATCAAGTTATGTAAAAATGGTAGGTAAGAATGGTAGATGGAAAGGAAAATAAAAGAGGAGTCATTTAAGGAAAAGAAGTAGAGTTATTAATAAAGAGACAGACCAATATTAATAAGTACAAGAGAGGACATTTTTGGTAACATTAATAATTGGTCAATTGGTGCTGGAAGATAAATATCAATTGAGATATTTTTATTATTACTTGATATTATATATATTATATATATATTGTGTGGTAGAGATTGAAAGAAGAAGAAAAGTATAAGAAGAGTAGGTAGAAAGAGAGAAAGAGTTATCAGAAAGAAAGAAAAAGAAGAAAGAGAAGAGTAGAGAAGAGGAAAAGAGAAAGAAAGAGGAAAGGAAAAAGAGGAAGAAGAGGAGAAGAAGAGGAAGGAACCACCACCACCACCATGTCATCTTCATCACCACCAACTTCATCTTCTTCTTCTACTAGGTGAGTTCTTAGATAGTTTTAGCATTGGGGGAAAATAATCTATATTTGTGGGGTTAGGGTTTGTGTGAATTGTGCCCTATCCATGCTATGTGTAGATATTATGTTGGTTGTTGTTGAAAAATCAAGTTATGTAAAAATGGTAGGTAAGAATGGTAGATGGAAAGGAAAATAAAAGAGGAGTCATTTAAGGAAAAGAAGTAGAGTTATTAATAAAGAGACAGACCAATATTAATAAGTACAAGAGAGGACATTTTTGGTAACATTAATAATTGGTCAATTGGTGCTGGAAGATGAAATATCAATGGAGATATTTTTATTATTACTTGATATTATATATATTATATATATATTGTGTGGTAGAGATTGAAAGAAGAAGAAAAGTATAAGAAGAGTAGGTAGAAAGAGAGAAAGAGTTATCAGAAAGAAAGAAAAAGAAGAAAGAGAAGAGTAGAGAAGAGGAAAAGAGAAAGAAAGAGGAAGGAAAAAGAGGAAGAAGAGGAGAAGAAGAGGAAGGAACCACCACCACCACCATGTCATCTTCATCACCACCAACTTCATCTTCTTCTTCTACTAGGTGAGTTCTTAGATAGTTTTAGCATTGGGGAAAATAATCTATATTTGTGGGGTTAGGGTTTGTGTGAATTGTGCCCTATCCATGCTATGTGTAGATATTATGTTGGTTGTTGTTGAAAAATCAAGTTATGTAAAAATGGTAGGTAAGAATGGTAGATGGAAAGGAAAATAAAAGAGGAGTCATTTAAGGAAAAGAAGTAGAGTTATTAATAAAGAGACAGACCAATATTAATAAGTACAAGAGAGGACATTTTTGGTAACATTAATAATTGGTCAATTGGTGCTGGAAGATGAAATATCAATTGAGATATTTTTATTATTACTTGATATTATATATATTATATATATATTGTGTGGTAGAGATTGAAAGAAGAAGAAAAGTATAAGAAAAGTAGGTAGAAAGAGAGAAAGAGTTATCAGAAAGAAAGAAAAAGAAGAAAGAGAAGAGTAGAGAAGAGGAAAAGAGAAAGAAAGAGGAAAGGAAAAAGAGGAAGAAGAGGAGAAGAAGAGGAAGGAACCACCACCACCACCATGTCATCTTCATCACCACCAACTTCATCTTCTTCTTCTACTAGGTGAGTTCTTAGATAGTTTTAGCATTGGGGGAAAATAATCTATATTTGTGGGGTTAGGGTTTGTGTGAATTGTGCCCTATCCATGCTATGTGTAGATATTATGTTGGTTGTTGTTGAAAAATCAAGTTATGTAAAAATGGTAGGTAAGAATGGTAGATGGAAAGGAAAATAAAAGAGGAGTCATTTAAGGAAAAGAAGTAGAGTTATTAATAAAGAGACAGACCAATATTAATAAGTACAAGAGAGGACATTTTTGGTAACATTAATAATTGGTCAATTGGTGCTGGAAGATAAATATCAATTGAGATATTTTTATTATTACTTGATATTATATATTATATATATATTGTGTGGTAGAGATTGAAAGAAGAAGAAAAGTATAAGAAGAGTAGGTAGAAAGAGAGAAAGAGTTATCAGAAAGAAAGAAAAAGAAGAAAGAGAAGAGTAGAGAAGAGGAAAAGAGAAAGAAAGAGGAAAGGAAAAAGAGGAAGAAGAGGAGAAGAAGAGGAAGGAACCACCACCACCACCATGTCATCTTCATCACCACCAACTTCATCTTCTTCTTCTACTAGGTGAGTTCTTAGATAGTTTTAGCATTGGGGGAAAATAATCTATATTTGTGGGGTTAGGGTTTGTGTGAATTGTGCCCTATCCATGCTATGTGTAGATATTATGTTGGTTGTTGTTGAAAAATCAAGTTATGTAAAAATGGTAGGTAAGAATGGTAGATGGAAAGGAAAATAAAAGAGGAGTCATTTAAGGAAAAGAAGTAGAGTTATTAATAAAGAGACAGACCAATATTAATAAGTACAAGAGAGGACATTTTTGGTAACATTAATAATTGGTCAATTGGTGCTGGAAGATGAAATATCAATTGAGATATTTTTATTATTACTTGATATTATATATATTATATATATATATTGTGTGGTAGAGATTGAAAGAAGAAGAAAAGTATAAGAAAAGTAGGTAGAAAGAGAGAAAGAGTTATCAGAAAGAAAGAAAAAGAAGAAAGAGAAGAGTAGAGAAGAGGAAAAGAGAAAGAAAGAGGAAAGGAAAAAGAGGAAGAAGAGGAGAAGAAGAGGAAGGAACCACCACCACCACCATGTCATCTTCATCACCACCAACTTCATCTTCTTCTTCTACTAGGTGAGTTCTTAGATAGTTTTAGCATTGGGGGAAAATAATCTATATTTGTGGGGTTAGGGTTTGTGTGAATTGTGCCCTATCCATGCTATGTGTAGATATTATGTTGGTTGTTGTTGAAAAATCAAGTTATGTAAAAATGGTAGGTAAGAATGGTAGATGGAAAGGAAAATAAAAGAGGAGTCATTTAAGGAAAAGAAGTAGAGTTATTAATAAAGAGACAGACCAATATTAATAAGTACAAGAGAGGACATTTTTGGTAACATTAATAATTGGTCAATTGGTGCTGGAAGATGAAATATCAATTGAGATATTTTTATTATTACTTGATATTATATATATTATATATATATATTGTGTGGTAGAGATTGAAAGAAGAAGAAAAGTATAAGAAAAGTAGGTAGAAAGAGAGAAAGAGTTATCTGAAAGAAAGAAAAAGAAGAAAGAGAAGAGCAGAGAAGAGGAAAAGAGAAAGAAAGAGGAAAGGAAAAAGAGGAAGAAGAGGAGAAGAAGAGGAAGGAACCACCACCACCACCATGTCATCTTCATCACCACCAACTTCATCTTCTTCTTCTACTAGGTGAGTTCTTAGATAGTTTTAGCATTGGGGGAAAATAATCTATATTTGTGGGGTTAGGGTTTGTGTGAATTGTGCCCTATCCATGCTATGTGTAGATATTATGTTGGTTGTTGTTGAAAAATCAAGTTATGTAAAAATGGTAGGTAAGAATGGTAGATGGAAAGGAAAATAAAAGAGGAGTCATTTAAGGAAAAGAAGTAGAGTTATTAATAAAGAGACAGACCAATATTAATAAGTACAAGAGAGGACATTTTTGGTAACATTAATAATTGGTCAATTGGTGCTGGAAGATGAAATATCAATGGAGATATTTTTATTATTACTTGATATTATATATTATATATATATTGTGTGGTAGAGATTGAAAGAAGAAGAAAAGTATAAGAAGAGTAGGTAGAAAGAGAGAAAGAGTTATCAGAAAGAAAGAAAAAGAAGAAAGAGAAGAGTAGAGAAGAGGAAAAGAGAAAGAAAGAGGAAAGGAAAAAGAGGAAGAAGAGGAGAAGAAGAGGAAGGAACCACCACCACCACCATGTCATCTTCATCACCACCAACTTCATCTTCTTCTTCTACTAGGTGAGTTCTTAGATAGTTTTAGCATTGGGGGAAAATAATCTATATTTGTGGGGTTAGGGTTTGTGTGAATTGTGCCCTATCCATGCTATGTGTAGATATTATGTTGGTTGTTGTTGAAAAATCAAGTTATGTAAAAATGGTAGGTAAGAATGGTAGATGGAAAGGAAAATAAAAGAGGAGTCATTTAAGGAAAAGAAGTAGAGTTATTAATAAAGAGACAGACCAATATTAATAAGTACAAGAGAGGACATTTTTGGTAACATTAATAATTGGTCAATTGGTGCTGGAAGATGAAATATCAATTGAGATATTTTTATTATTACTTGATATTATATATATTATATATATATTGTGTGGTAGAGATTGAAAGAAGAAGAAAAGTATAAGAAGAGTAGGTAGAAAGAGAGAAAGAGTTATCAGAAAGAAAGAAAAAGAAGAAAGAGAAGAGTAGAGAAGAGGAAAAGAGAAAGAAAGAGGAAAGGAAAAAGAGGAAGAAGAGGAGAAGAAGAGGAAGGAACCACCACCACCACCATGTCATCTTCATCACCACCAACTTCATCTTCTTCTTCTACTAGGTGAGTTCTTAGATAGTTTTAGCATTGGGGGAAAATAATCTATATTTGTGGGGTTAGGGTTTGTGTGAATTGTGCCCTATCCATGCTATGTGTAGATATTATGTTGGTTGTTGTTGAAAAATCAAGTTATGTAAAAATGGTAGGTAAGAATGGTAGATGGAAAGGAAAATAAAAGAGGAGTCATTTAAGGAAAAGAAGTAGAGTTATTAATAAAGAGACAGACCAATATTAATAAGTACAAGAGAGGACATTTTTGGTAACATTAATAATTGGTCAATTGGTGCTGGAAGATGAAATATCAATTGAGATATTTTTATTATTACTTGATATTATATATATTATATATATATTGTGTGGTAGAGATTGAAAGAAGAAGAAAAGTATAAGAAAAGTAGGTAGAAAGAGAGAAAGAGTTATCAGAAAGAAAGAAAAAGAAGAAAGAGAAGAGTAGAGAAGAGGAAAAGAGAAAGAAAGAGGAAAGGAAAAAGAGGAAGAAGAGGAGAAGAAGAGGAAGGAACCACCACCACCACCATGTCATCTTCATCACCACCAACTTCATCTTCTTCTTCTACTAGGTGAGTTCTTAGATAGTTTTAGCATTGGGGGAAAATAATCTATATTTGTGGGGTTAGGGTTTGTGTGAATTGTGCCCTATCCATGCTATGTGTAGATATTATGTTGGTTGTTGTTGAAAAATCAAGTTATGTAAAAATGGTAGGTAAGAATGGTAGATGGAAAGGAAAATAAAAGAGGAGTCATTTAAGGAAAAGAAGTAGAGTTATTAATAAAGAGACAGACCAATATTAATAAGTACAAGAGAGGACATTTTTGGTAACATTAATAATTGGTCAATTGGTGCTGGAAGATGAAATATCAATTGAGATATTTTTATTATTACTTGATATTATATATATTATATATATATATTGTGTGGTAGAGATTGAAAGAAGAAGAAAAGTATAAGAAAAGTAGGTAGAAAGAGAGAAAGAGTTATCAGAAAGAAAGAAAAAGAAGAAAGAGAAGAGCAGAGAAGAGGAAAAGAGAAAGAAAGAGGAAAGGAAAAAGAGGAAGAAGAGGAGAAGAAGAGGAAGGAACCACCACCACCACCATGTCATCTTCATCACCACCAACTTCATCTTCTTCTTCTACTAGGTGAGTTCTTAGATAGTTTTAGCATTGGGGGAAAATAATCTATATTTGTGGGGTTAGGGTTTGTGTGAATTGTGCCCTATCCATGCTATGTGTAGATATTATGTTGGTTGTTGTTGAAAAATCAAGTTATGTAAAAATGGTAGGTAAGAATGGTAGATGGAAAGGAAAATAAAAGAGGAGTCATTTAAGGAAAAGAAGTAGAGTTATTAATAAAGAGACAGACCAATATTAATAAGTACAAGAGAGGACATTTTTGGTAACATTAATAATTGGTCAATTGGTGCTGGAAGATGAAATATCAATTGAGATATTTTTATTATTACTTAATATTATATATATTATATATATATTGTGTGGTAGAGATTGAAAGAAGAAGAAAAGTATAAGAAGAGTAGGTAGAAAGAGAGAAAGAGTTATCAGAAAGAAAGAAAAAGAAGAAAGAGAAGAGTAGAGAAGAGGAAAAGAGAAAGAAAGAGGAAAGGAAAAAGAGGAAGAAGAGGAGAAGAAGAGGAAGGAACCACCACCACCACCATGTCATCTTCATCACCACCAACTTCATCTTCTTCTTCTACTAGGTGAGTTCTTAGATAGTTTTAGCATTGGGGGAAAATAATCTATATTTGTGGGGTTAGGGTTTGTGTGAATTGTGCCCTATCCATGCTATGTGTAGATATTATGTTGGTTGTTGTTGAAAAATCAAGTTATGTAAAAATGGTAGGTAAGAATGGTAGATGGAAAGGAAAATAAAAGAGGAGTCATTTAAGGAAAAGAAGTAGAGTTATTAATAAAGAGACAGACCAATATTAATAAGTACAAGAGAGGACATTTTTGGTAACATTAATAATTGGTCAATTGGTGCTGGAAGATGAAATATCAATTGAGATATTTTTATTATTACTTGATATTATATATATTATATATATATATTGTGTGGTAGAGATTGAAAGAAGAAGAAAAGTATAAGAAGAGTAGGTAGAAAGAGAGAAAGAGTTATCAGAAAGAAAGAAAAAGAAGAAAGAGAAGAGTAGAGAAGAGGAAAAGAGAAAGAAAGAGGAAAGGAAAAAGAGGAAGAAGAGGAGAAGAAGAGGAAGGAACCACCACCACCACCATGTCATCTTCATCACCACCAACTTCATCTTCTTCTTCTACTAGGTGAGTTCTTAGATAGTTTTAGCATTGGGGGAAAATAATCTATATTTGTGGGGTTAGGGTTTGTGTGAATTGTGCCCTATACATGCTATGTGTAGATATTATGTTGGTTGTTGTTGAAATATCAAGTTATGTAAAAATGGTAGGTAAGAATGGTAGATGGAAAGGAAAATAAAAGAGGAGTCATTTAAGGAAAAGAAGTAGAGTTATTAATAAAGAGACAGACCAATATTAATAAGTACAAGAGAGGACATTTTTGGTAACATTAATAATTGGTCAATTGGTGCTGGAAGATGAAATATCAATTGAGATATTTTTATTATTACTTGATATTATATATATTATATATATATTGTGTGGTAGAGATTGAAAGAAGAAGAAAAGTATAAGAAGAGTAGGTAGAAAGAGAGAAAGAGTTATCAGAAAGAAAGAAAAAGAAGAAAGAGAAGAGTAGAAAAGAGGAAAAGAGAAAGAAAGAGGAAAGGAAAAAGAGGAAGAAGAGGAGAAGAAGAGGAAGGAACCACCACCACCACCATGTCATCTTCATCACCACCAACTTCATCTTCTTCTTCTACTAGGTGAGTTCTTAGATAGTTTTAGCATTGGGGGAAAATAATCTATATTTGTGGGGTTAGGGTTTGTGTGAATTGTGCCCTATCCATGCTATGTGTAGATATTATGTTGGTTGTTGTTGAAAAATCAAGTTATGTAAAAATGGTAGGTAAGAATGGTAGATGGAAAGGAAAATAAAAGAGGAGTCATTTAAGGAAAAGAAGTAGAGTTATTAATAAAGAGACAGACCAATATTAATAAGTACAAGAGAGGACATTTTTGGTAACATTAATAATTGGTCAATTGGTGCTGGAAGATGAAATATCAATTGAGATATTTTTATTATTACTTGATATTATATATATTATATATATATTGTGTGGTAGAGATTGAAAGAAGAAGAAAAGTATAAGAAGAGTAGGTAGAAAGAGAGAAAGAGTTATCAGAAAGAAAGAAAAAGAAGAAAGAGAAGAGTAGAGAAGAGGAAAAGAGAAAGAAAGAGGAAAGGAAAAAGAGGAAGAATAGGAGAAGAAGAGGAAGGAACCACCACCACCACCATGTCATCTTCATCACCACCAACTTCATCTTCTTCTTCTACTAGGTGAGTTCTTAGATAGTTTTAGCATTGGGGGAAAATAATCTATATTTGTGGGGTTAGGGTTTGTGTGAATTGTGCCCTATCCATGCTATGTGTAGATATTATGTTGGTTGTTGTTGAAAAATCAAGTTATGTAAAAATGGTAGGTAAGAATGGTAGATGGAAAGGAAAATAAAAGAGGAGTCATTTAAGGAAAAGAAGTAGAGTTATTAATAAAGAGACAGACCAATATTAATAAGTACAAGAGAGGACATTTTTGGTAACATTAATAATTGGTCAATTGGTGCTGGAAGATGAAATATCAATTGAGATATTTTTATTATTACTTGATATTATATATATTATATATATATTGTGTGGTAGAGATTGAAAGAAGAAGAAAAGTATAAGAAGAGTAGGTAGAAAGAGAGAAAGAGTTATCAGAAAGAAAGAAAAAGAAGAAAGAGAAGAGTAGAGAAGAGGAAAAGAGAAAGAAAGAGGAAAGGAAAAAGAGGAAGAAGAGGAGAAGAAGAGGAAGGAACCACCACCACCACCATGTCATCTTCATCACCACCAACTTCATCTTCTTCTTCTACTAGGTGTGTTCTTAGATAGTTTTAGCATTGGGGGAAAATAATCTATATTTGTGGGGTTAGGGTTTGTGTGAATTGTGCCCTATCCATGCTATGTGTAGATATTATGTTGGTTGTTGTTGAAATATCAAGTTATGTAAAAATGGTAGGTAAGAATGGTAGATGGAAAGGAAAATAAAAGAGGAGTCATTTAAGGAAAAGAAGTAGAGTTATTAATAAAGAGACAGACCAATATTAATAAGTACAAGAGAGGACATTTTTGGTAACATTAATAATTGGTCAATTGGTGCTGGAAGATGAAATATCAATTGAGATATTTTTATTATTACTTGATATTATATATATATATTATGTGGTAGAGATTGAAAGAAGAAGAAAAGTATAAGAAGAGTAGGTAGAAAGAGAGAAAGAGTTATCAGAAAGAAAGAAAAAGAAGAAAGAGAAGAGTAGAGAAGAGGAAAAGAGAAAGAAAGAGGAAAGAAAAAAGAGGAAGAAGAGGAGAAGAAGAGGAAGGAACCACCACCACCACCATGTCATCTTCATCACCACCAACTTCATCTTCTTCTTCTACTAGGTGAGTTCTTAGATAGTTTTAGCATTGGGGGAAAATAATCTATATTTGTGGGGTTAGGGTTTGTGTGAATTGTGCCCTATCCATGCTATGTGTAGATATTATGTTGGTTGTTGTTGAAAAATCAAGTTATGTAAAAATGGTAGGTAAGAATGGTAGATGGAAAGGAAAATAAAAGAGGAGTCATTTAAGAAAAAGAAGTAGAGTTATTTAAGGAAAGAGGTTACTGAGAATTAATGGAAAATGAGGTAACCGGTTAACGCGTAGCAAAATCCACTTTCTGGGCAATTTCGTGAGTGGTTAACCGGTTAACGGTTTAGGTTAACCGGTGAACACTGAAACAGAATTAAATCTTCTGTCTGTGCAAAATTTGTCCGAAGAGGGGTTTGAACCCAGGACCTCCTTTAAACTTGTACAAGCCTTACCACTAGGCTAGAGGGGTTGTTGTTGAATACTTATGCAAGTAATAAATATTAATCTAAATCTTGATTAAGATAGATTAATGAATTAATTGAGCATTATAGCTCCGTTTTGGATGCGGACGGATGCATTAGTAAGATAATGAAAAAGGCTATCATTATGATATCATATTATAGTGTATTATGTGTCTTACAAATTCTATGATTTTTTTTTGTTGGGTGTTAAACATGGTTGATATGGTTAATTGTGAAATAACATGACTAAAGATAACGTAAATGACTATTATTATTGTTCCATGTTCTAAAATAGGATGTGATTTATAAATGCCATGAATTTTATCATGATGAGAATTAAATATTGTTGTTACGTGGAAGGTGAAATAACATGATTAAAAACCTTACAAAGATGAGTGAGGAAACCTAGAGGAATAATTTGATTAATAACTTAGAAAGATAATCTAGGTTATGGAACATGTGAGATACATGTATGAGAATACGGTATTCATTCGTACGACGCTTATGTGAGGTCGTGGACAAATTGTTGCCATGATTAAGAATGAGACGCATTGTATGGAACATGCCATATTATTATTTGTGTATTATGGTGAATGAAGTCACCTATGATTGATGAATTTGTTATGGTTCGTGGAACCAATGATGATGGAACCGATCATGTATTCAGAATGTGTGTTTTTCTGTGGTGGTACACATCTCTTGTGGTATGCTTAGATGAGTAAGCATTGGGATGTGGGACCAATGATTCGAGCCTCAATTGGGTTTGAGCCCCAACCATGGCGGACATGGGGGAAAGGTGGACACCAAAGTGGGATAAGGCCCATACGGTGAAAGAGACTCAAAGTGGGTAAAGTCCCATACGAGTGATGGTTCTCAATAGTGGGTTTAAGTCCCATAGGGGGACCGAATATCCACCGCGAAAGTCTAATCATACGAGCATGCATGAACCGGGCCTGGCTTAGACGTAAGTCCGATCGGGAATTGATGTTTCGTGATCTGAATAATGATCATGGTTGAGTTATGAGAACTCAGATGCATGTTGCCATACAATTGCGAGATAGTTCCCCATCGCTCAAGTCTTCGTTCCCTTGTTGACTTGAGTTGGATATGAGTTGAACATTGATTAGAAAACCCTGTAGAGCCGAGTGGACCCATAGGATAGGAGAACTCACTGAGAATATTATCTCATCCCATCATTGTTGTTATTTTTCAGGTATTCTTTACAGGTTGGATCTAAGAGAAACTGTTATGGATGTTTCAAGGGTTGCTGTTCATTATGATCTTCCGCTGTGGAGTTGTGTGCAATGAAGATATTGTACATAGTTCTTAGATTTTTATTGTTTAGGCATTATTGTATAACATGTTCCATTGATGTTTTAGTTTGGACATGTATATATATTGATGCCATTAGGCACTTATGTTGTGACAGTACCAAAATTTAACACTTGTATGATATTATTCTAGATATATATTATACGGGTTGTTACAGTTGGTATCAGAGCAGGTCGATTCTCGACCTAGCCTTGAAACATCATAAGTAAATCTATTCCTGCCTCATATGTGTGTTTAGCCAACATGATTCTTAATATCACTGTATATAGTATTGGGCCTGATCAACCTAATGTTATGTGCATGGTAGGTAGGATCATGGTTGAGCGACCACGAGGACTCCGAAGCGTGGGTTGAACTTGTGCTTTGACAGTAGGCTCAAGCCAAGAGTTAGGAAGTAAGGAGAACTAGATGGCCCAGTTGAAGTTTCGTAGGAGTCATGATTGGGTATTATGGAATTGAAGAGTAGTGTATCATCCAAGCGATTTTGCGGTGTTAACAGTGTTAAGAAGTTAAGGATTTCTATTGGATAAATTGTCAGAATTTTGAGGAATGAGTGAATTTGATAGTGGAATAAGATACACTCACTAATATGGAATAAGTATTGCGAGTGATTCCGTATGGTAAAGAAGAAGGGATGGTTATGTTACGCATATGTCATAAGGTTTGGAAGTGAGGTAGTGTATTAGTGTTTCAGTTTCTAAGGCCACTAAAATATTTTGGAAGAACAAGAGTACTTAATGGAATATATATATTTGGAATGGTACCTTGCAAGTGGTTGAAGACTTGAGGGATAAGGACGTTCAGTTTTGTTGGGAGCCTAAGGTAGTGGTGAAGTCTAAGAAGAGACTCGAGGACATGGTTGCCTATTCCAAGTGAAACATGTATGGACCAAATGGAGGTTAGAAGATAAACCAAGTATGTTCAGTTTTAGAAGGGAAATTGGATTTGAGATAGCTCGTCAGCGGTTCAGTGTTAGTAAGAGACCATTATGGAATGATGAGTTACCTAAAGATCAATTATAAGAGTTTGTGTTGGAGGCAGATAACGCACATTATATAGTAATGGAAGCTCCAGTGGGTTTTGGTTGTATGAGAACTAGTTGAGGATAAGAGCAATTAAGTTGGATTTAAGGACTTCTAGTATAATGGTTTTGTAATTGGAACGGAGAGAATTACCATAGGGAGACAAGTGAACACCGAGTGCGGAAGTAGTGTGGATGTTGCAATACAACTATTGTAATGGGGCACATTTTAGATAGAGGCACAATGGGACCACTAAGATTCATTAAGACAAAGTTATGGGCGTGTAGTTGATGATTGTTCACATCGAGGATTTCTAGAGTATGTAGTGTGTAACACCCGAGGTCGGAGAGGCCGAAGAGTGGTTACATGTAACATCCGAGGGCGATGGAGTGGTTGTCGATGCATGATGCATGACAATGAGACACTCCTAGCAGCTTCTAGGGGAAAAACCGAATTCACATCGGAATGAGAGGGATCCTGAGGCTGTGCAGGTATGAGACTACATGGTTGAAAGAAGGCTTATAAGGATTAATTGGTACTACCTATATCAACAAGATGCATCTTCTTTTCGGTATCCTAATCAATAAGAACTCCATAGTTAAGCGTGCTTGACTTGGAGTAGTATTGGGATGGGTGACCTTCTGGGAAGTTTCCTGGAAAGCATGCGAGTGAGGACAAAACATGTTGAAAAGGTCTGTGTTGATTTGTGGGGTTAGTTGATAATCCTGAAAGCAGTCTGGGGTGTTACATAGTGGAATAGAGGAAGTTAAACCTTGGTATTAAGAGAAGTATGTGATAGTAGCATTATGGTCACAAGTAAGTGTAATGGATTCCTTGTCGGGAGAGGGATGTAAAGTAACATACATTTTGTTGAGCAGTGAGTCTTGTATTCTAAGAAGTTGAGTTGATGATAGACAATGAAAGATAAGCTAAGCTGGAGCATATGGACTAAGTGTAGGATTTGAAATATGTTATGATGTAAGAGCTTATTGGGAGACAATGAGGATTATTCATGGGAAGTTATAGAGACAAGTAACCCTGGTATGATGAATGGTGTGGTAGGTATTGGTTTAGAAAAAAAATCCAGTCATAAGTGTGTGGCAATGATAAGGTTCACCTTAAGTTCATTTTATTTCGATTGCAAGAGTAATATTGGCTTATTGGAAGTCTGGTTGTTATTTATCTTCTTGAGGAGTGTTTGGTTGGTTGATCGCGGAGTATAAACATTCAGACAGTGTTGGAGCTAAGGATATCTTAAATGTCATAAGTGTACCGTTGTTGATTTACAAATTGAGGATGGAGTTACAAGTCACCACAAGTCAGATTGGTAGTTTTGAAATTGGGATTTCCGAAGGTGTAGTGCATAGTTGGTCATCTGTACAGAGTTCATGGAAGTCAGATGTGTGGGGGGAAACCAACCTGATAAACCATGATCAGTTTAAGTAAGTCTGAGAAGTACCACTATTATGATTATGAATAACTATAAGGAACAGACTTGGAAGAGACCTACTAAGTGGTGATCTGGAATAGATTAGTTAGGTATATGGTATATATTGGTAAGGTGTGAAGTGGTTGGTCATGGTATGAAATTGATTAATTCATTTGGATTCATAGCCTTAGATGTAGACTCCCTGAGAGTGGTAATGGATGTGTACGATGATACTCTACCCTACTGGAAGGATTCATGAGTTTTACTTCCCAGGAGGAATGAGAATCAGTTATTCCTAAAGTTAAACATGTAACTCGGATGGTATGTTAGTAAGAGCATGAGCTAAGATCATAGAAGACGGGACAAGACGATTGAGATGAATGATTTTGGATACGAAGCGAAATGTTGTCTCTAGATATGTGTGAAGTATTGTGTGTGACTCTATGAGGTGTATGGACACTCATAGTTATGTTCTAGATTGCTTAAGTTCCTTAGAAGTGGTGTCTTGTTGATAATTTAAAGTTCCTTAATGGTGTTATGTTGTTTTGGTCAATATCATGTGCCAGGAGAAATCTTGAATGAATCAAAACCCTATGAGAGGATTTGATATGGAATATAGTAACTAGAACCGGATGTTGTCAAACTAATTTAGTTTAGCTGCACCAAACACATGATGAATTTGGATGTTCTATGTTTTTATGGTTGTAGTAATGTAACCCCTAGATACCTATCTTCTGAAGAGTGTTGGTCTTATCCTGAACTTTTGTGAGTCATCAAGGACGTTATTATACTAATGGAAGTCGGTAAGGTTCTTGTACCATTTTAGACAGTAGGCACTCTGAGGGTAAGTGCGTTTCTTTGAAGATTGTTAGCTAACCAGTAGTGCCTAGGAATCCCAAGTGTTCTACTATTGGAATCAGAGTATCACAATGGAAGGTGACGAGAGAAAGAGCCCAATCAAGTCTATGGGGATCAGGGAGATAGTTACTCGTAAGAATGGAGGTAAGGATGAGAGTAAGATAATCTCGTGCTAATGGTTCTATCTTATTGAAGTAGTACGAGAGAAGGGAAACAATTGGAGTAGAGGTTTGCAACATGAAGTATTATGCCAGGTGAAATTTATGACATTATCAATAAATGGATTACAAAGTTGTTGCATTTGTTGAAGGAATAACAAGAAAAGGGCAGTCAATATTATTTGTGGTCAGAGAATCAATAAATTTTCTTATGAAGAATTAATGAGTATTGATTAACCGAGTTAAGACAAGATGTTGTAATTATGTTTTGTGTAACTTAGTGCAAGGAAGGGAAGTCGTGGTTTTCGGGAAGAAAGTGACCCACTGATGTTGAGCGGTATATAAGAGGAATTATGTGGAAGCAAGTTTAAATGTTAATCCAATATCAGAATGAGATTGTGATGGAAATCAAGAAGTTTCGGGAGTTCATGAAAGAAGGAAATTTGATAGCAAAGACAAGTTAGAAGAATGAGTATGTCAGAGACTTGGAATCGAAGAGAGATCAAGTGTTGGTTTAAGACGTGGATACAAGGATTGTTTGTTTGTTGAGTGAAGGAAATTTAGGGGCGAATTTCAATTTAAGGGGGGGAGAATGTAATATCCCATATTCCCTTAAATGCTCAATTAGTTGTCAGTTGAGACCAATTGAGTACCTGTGTATTATATCTTTGGTTAGTTATAACAATTGGAGCTCCTATGTGCTCTAAATGTTGTCAATTGGGACCAATAGAGTAACCGGTGAACTCTGAAGGGATTAATTATTAATAAAGAGACAGACCAATATTAATAAGTACAAGAGAGGACATTTTTGGTAACATTAATAATTGGTCAATTGGTGCTGGAAGATGAAATATCAATTGAGATATTTTTATTATTACTTGATATTATATATCTTATATATATATTGTGTGGTAGAGATTGAAAGAAGAAGAAAAGTATAAGAAGAGTAGGTAGAAAGAGAGAAAGAGTTATCAGAAAGAAAGAAAAAGAAGAAAGAGAAGAGTAGAGAAGAGGAAAAGAGAAAGAGAAAGAAAGAGGAAAGGAAAAAGAGGAAGAAGAGGAGAAGAAAAGGAAGGAACCACCACCACCACCATGTCATCTTCATCACCACCAACTTCATCTTCTACTAGGTGAGTTCTTAGATAGTTTTAGCATTGGGGGAAACTAATCTATATTTGTGGGGTTAGGGTTTGTGTGAATTGTGCCCTATCCATGTTATGTGTTGATATTATGTTGCTTGTTGTTGAAAAATCAAGTTATGTAAAAATGGTAGGTAAAAATGGTAGATGGAAAGGAAAATAAAAGAGGAGTCATTTAAGGAAAAGAAGTAGAGTTATTTAAGGAAAGAGGTTACTGGTATGAGGTAACCGGTTAACGCGTAGCAAAATCCACTTTCTGGGCAATTTCGTGAGTGGTTAACCGGTTAACGGTTTAGGTTAACCGGTTAACACTGAAACAGAATTAAATCTTCTGTCTGTGCAAAATATGTCCGAAGTGGGGTTTGAACCCAGGACCTCCTTTAAAGTGTACAAGCCTTACCACTAGGCTAGAGGGGTTGTTGTTGAATACTTATGCAAGTAATAAATATTAATCTAAATCTTGATTAAGATAGATTAATGAATTAATTGAGCATTATAGCTCCGTTTTGGATGCGGACGGATGCATTAGTAAGATAATGAAAAAGGATATTATTATGATATCATATTATAGTTTATTATGTGTCTTACAAATTCTATGATTATTTTGATGGGTGTTAAACATGGTTGATATGGTTGATTGTGAAATAACATGACTAAAGATAACGTAAAGGACTATTATTATTGTTCCATGTTATAAAATAGGATGTGATTTATAAACGCCATGAATTTTATCATGATGAGAATTAAATATTGTTGTTACGTGGAAGGTGAAATAACATGATTAAAAACCTTACAAAGATGAGTGAGGAAACCTAGAGGAATAATTTGATTAATAACTTAGAAAGATAATCTAGGTTATGGAACATGTGAGATACATGTATGAGAATACGGTATTCATTCGTACGACGCTTATGTGAAGTCGTGGACGAATTGTTGCCATGATTAAGAATGAGACACATTGTATGGAACATGCTGTATTATTATTTGTGTATTATGGTGAATGAAGTCACCTATGATTGATGAATTTGTTATGGTTTGTGGAACCAATGATTATGGAACCGATCATGTATTCAGAATGTGTGTTTTTCTGTGGTGGTACACATCTCTTGTGGTATGCTTAGATGAGTAAGCATTGGGATGTGGGACCAATGATTCGAGCCTCAATTGGGTTTGAGCCCCAACCATGGCGGACATGGGGGAAAGGTGGACACCAAAGTGGGATAAGGCCCATACGGTGAAAGAGACTCAAAGTGGGTAAAGTCCCATACGAGTGATGGTTCTCAATAGTGGGTTTAAGTCCCATAGGGGGACCGAATATCCACCGCGAAAGTCGAATCATACGAGCATGCATGAACCGGGCCTGGCTTAGACGTAAGTCCGATCGGGAATTGATGTTTCGTGATCTAAATAATGATCGTGGTTGAGTTATGAGAACTCAGATGCATGTTGCCATACAATTGCGAGATAGTTCCCCATCGCTCAAGTTTTCGTTCCCTTGTTGACTTGAGTTGGATATGAGTTGAACATTGATTAGAAAACCCTGTAGAGCCGAGTGGACCCATAGGATAGGAGAACTCACTGAGATTATTATCTCATCCCATCATTGTTGTTATTTTTCAGGTATTCTTTACAGGTTGGATCTAAGAGAAACTGTTATGGATGTTTCAAGGGTTGCTGTTCATTATGATCTTCCGCTGTGGAGTTGTGTGCAATGAAGATATTGTACATAGTTCTTAGATTTTTATTGTTTAGGCATTATTGTATAACATGTTCCATTGATGTTTTAGTTTGGACATGTATATATATTGATGCCATTAGGCACTTATGTTGTGACAATACCAAAATTTAACACTTGTATGATATTATTCTAGATATATATTATACGGGTTGTTACATCGAGTGAACCACCGTTAAAACAAATAAGATAAATAATTTCTTGTCCTTCATCTACTCCATTGGAGGATGAGGAAGAGTTTCTTCCACTTCAGTATCAAAAGCATTGATTCTGATCATTTGAGATTTTAAAAAAATGCTATTAACACCAATCGTCGATATTATTAGTTGTCAAATTGGTTGCATTTGCTATTCTTCGTGTTGAACTATTGAATATTTATTTATTTTTTTTTAAATTTTATTTATGTTAGTAAATCCTATTAATGAGAATTCAATGATGTTTGTTATCCTAACAACTCTGAGTCGTGGTTGTTAATTATAGTAAGTTTTTTTGGGAGGATAGACCAACGCTCTTTTGTGAGATTGGGATAACTCTTTTTGGAAAAACATTTCTCATTGTTAGGAGGATTGCAAGTGTAATACGAGGCCTTTGAATTTTCTTTTGGCTTCTTTCTTCTTATGTTAAGGGTTGTGTGTAACACTCTAAATCCCAAAATATATATATATATATATATATATATATATATATATATATATATATATATATATATATATATATATATATATATATATATATATATATATATATATATATATATATATATATATTTAAAATGTATATATTCAATATATTTGAGTTTATAATAAATAATTTAAAAAAAGTATACTTTTTTATTTGAAATTCTTAAAGAGTGTCTTTATAGCACTAGTTAGGATGACCCATTTTGTAATAATATATAATTTTTTCTTTCTATTTACTATCTTGTTATATTTAATATAGATATAACTTTTGGAAAAAAATAATACATTTGACATTGTAATTATTATAATTTTAAAGTAAGAGTTCAAAATTCAGGTAAAAAAATAAAATTTAAAATCATGACAATATTTTATTCAAGCGATAAAATATATCTATTAAATTTATTTTCTATGCCATCAAATATAATCAATATTATAGAAAAATTAATCCAGCAACCTCATATTATAAACCGTCTAAAAAATAATAGATAGTTTGCATAAAAACAAAAATAAACTAACGGTAGATTGAGATGTGAACTCACAGATGATTGTTAAGATCGAGTGAACAACCGTTAAAACAAATAAGATAAACAATTTCTTGTCCTTCATCTACTCCATTGGAGGATGAGGAAGAGTTTCTTCCACTTCAGTATCAAAAGCATTGATTCTGATCATTTGAGATTTAAAAAAAATTCTATCAACACCAATCGTCGATATTATTAGTTGTCAAATCCATTGCATTTGATGTTCTTCGGGTTGAACTACTGAATACTTATTTATTTTTCTTTAAATTTTATTTATGTTAGTAAATCCTATTAATGAGAATTCAATGATGTTCATTATCCTAACAACTATGAGTCATGGTTGTTAATTATAATAAGTTTTTTTGGGAGGATCGATCAACGCTCTTTTGTGAGATTGGTATAACTCTTATTGGAACAACATTTCTCATTGTTAGGAGGATTGCAAGTGTAATACGAGGCCTTTGAATTTTCTTTTGGCTTCTTTCTTCTTATGTTAAGGGTTGTGTGTAACACTCTAAATCCCAAAACTTATATATATATATATATATATATATATATATATATATATATATATATATATATATATATATATATATATATATGTATATGTATATATATATATATATATGTATATATATATATATATATATATATATATATATATATATATATATACATATATATATATATATATTTAAAAGGTACATATTTAATATATTTGAGATTAAAATAAATAATTTAAAAAAAATATACTTTTTTTTGAAATTCCTAAAGATTGTCTTTATGGCACTAGTTAGGAGACCCATTTTATAATTAGATATAATTTTTTCTTTCTATTCACTATCTTGTTATATTTAATATAGATATAAGTTTTGGAAAAAAATAATACATTTGACATTGTAATTATTATAATTTTAAAATAAGAGTTCAAAATTCAGTTAAAATAATCAAATTAAAAATCATGACTATATTTTATTCAAGCGATAAAATATATATATTAAATTTATTTCTACGCCATCAAGTATAATCAATATTATAGAAAAATTAATCTAGCAAACTCACATTATGAACAGTCTCAAAAATAATAGATAGTTTACATAAAAACAGAAATAAACTGACTGTAGATTGAGATGTGAACTCACTGATGATTGTTAAGATCGAGTGAACCACCGTTAAAACAAATAAGATAAACAATTTCTTGTCCTTCATCTACTCCATTGGAGGATGAGGAAGAGTTTTTTCCACTTCAGTATCAAAAGCATTGATTCTGATCATTTGAGATTTAAAAAAAAATGCTATCAACACCAATCGTCGATATTATTAGTTGTCAAATCGGTTTCATTTGTTGTTCTTCGGGTTGAACTACTGAATATTTATTTATTTTTCTTTAAATTTTATTTATGTTAATAAATCATATTAATGAGAATTAAATGATGTTTGTTATCCTTAGAACTATGAGTCGTGGTTGTTAATTAGACTAAGTTTTTTTTAGGATCGAAAGTTTATAGGCTCAACGCTCTTTTGTGAGATTGGTATAACTCTGTTTGTAACAACATTGAACATTGTTCGGAGTTTTTTCTTTTGAGGCCTTTGAATTATCTTTTGGCTACTCTTTTCTTGTATTAAGGGTTGTATGTAAAACCCTAAATCCTTAAATTTATATATATCAAACTTTACACGAAAATCTAGGGTGCCACCACCGGCAAAATCTTTAATAAATAAAAAATTTAACAAACACGGAGCGAAAATATTAACATCATACAATATCTGTCATCGCACGATCATCTTCAATTAGGGTATCGTTTCGGTGGTATCGATTTATTTCAAATAACAAAAATAATAGATAGTTTCAATAAAAACAAAAATAAACTAACAGTAGATTGTAATGTGAACTCACCGATGATTGTTGAGATCGAGTGAACCATCATCAAAACAAATAAAACAGACAATTTATTGTCCTTCATCTACTCCATCGGAGGATGAGGAAAAGTTTCTTGCACTTCAGTATCAAAAGCATTGATTCTGATCATTTGAGAATTCTAAAAAATATTATAAACACCAATCGTCGGTTTTATCGGTTGTCAAATCGGTTGTATCTTCCCTTCTTCGGGTTGAACTACGGAATTTTTATTTATTTTTCTTTAAATTTTATTTATGTTAATAAATCCTATTAATGAGAATTCCATGGTGTTTGTTATCCTAACAACTATGAGTCGTGGTTGTTAATTAGACTAAGTTTTTTTAGGATCGAAAGTTTATAGGCTCAACGCTCTTTTGTGAGATTGGTATAATTCTTTTTGTAACAACATTTAATATTGTTGAGAGTTTTTGCTTTTGAGGCATTTGAATTTTCTTTTGGCTTCTTTCTTCTTGTATTAAGGGTTGTATGTAAAACCCTAAATCCTTAAATTTATATATATTAAACTTTACACGAAAATCTAAGGTGCCACCACCGACAAAATCTTTAATAAATAAAAAATTTAACAAACACGCAGCGAAAATATAAACGTCATATAATATCTGTCATCGCACGCTCATCTTCAATTAGGGTATCGTTTCGGCTGTATCGACTTATTTCAAATAACAAAAATAATAAATAGTTTGCATAAAAACAAAAATAAACTAATGGTAGATTGTGATGTGAACTCACCGACGATTGTTTAGATCGAGTGAACCACCATCAAAACAAATAAAACAAATAATTTATTGTCCTTCATCTACTCCATCGGAGGATGAGGAAGAGTTTCTTGCACTTCAGTATCAAAAGCATTGATTCTGATCATTTGAGAATTCGAAAAAATACTATAAACACCATCGTCGGTATTATCGGTTGTCAAATCGGTTGTATCTGCCCTTCTTCGGGTTGAACTACAGAATTTTTATTTATTTTTATTTAAATTTTATTTATGTTAATAAATCCTATTAATGAGAATTCAATGATGTTTGTTATCCTAACAACTATGAGTCGAGGTTGTTAATTAGACTATGTTTTTTTTAGGATCGAAAGTTTATAGGCTCAACGCTCTTGTGTGAGATTGGTATAACTCTTTTTCAAACAACAATTAACATTGTTGGGAGTTTTTGCTTTTGAGGCCTTTGAATTATCTTTTGGCTTCTCTCTTCTTTTATTAAGGGTTGTATGTAAAACCCTAAATCCTTAAATTTATATATATTAAACTTTACACGAAAATCTAAGGTGGCACCACCGACAAAATCTTTAATAAATAAAAAATTTAACAAACACGGAGGACAATATAAACGTCATACAATATTTGTCATCGCACGCTCATCTTCAATTAGGGTATCGTTTCGGCGGTATCGACTTATTTCAAATAACAAAAATAATAGATAGTTTGCATAAAAACAAAAATAAACTAACGGTAGATTGTGATGTGACCTCATCGATGATTATTGAGATCGAGTGAACCACAATAAAAACAAATGAAACAAACAATTTATTGTCTTTCATCTACTCCATTGGAGGATGAGGAAAAGTTTCTTGCACTTCAGTATCAAAAGCATTGATTCTGATCATTTCAGAATTCTAAAAAATACTATAAACACCAATCGTCGATATTATCGGTTGTCAAATCGGTTGTATCCGCCCTTCTTCGGGTTGAACTACAGACTTTTTTTTTTTTCTTTCAATTTTATTTATGTTAATAAATCCTATTAATGAGAATTCAATGATGTTTGTTATCCTAACAACTGTGAGTCGTGGTTGTTAATTAGACTATGTTTTTTTTAGGATCGAATGTTTATAGGCTCAACGCTCTTTTGTGAGATTGGTATAACTCTTTTTTTTAGCAACATTTAACATTGTTGAGAGTTTTTGCTTTTGAGGCCTTTGAATTTTCTTTTGGCTTCTTTCTTCTTGTATTAAGGGTTGTATGTAAAACCCTAAATCCTTAAATTTATATATATTAAACTTTACACGGAAATCTAAGGTGCCACCACCGACAAAATCTTTAATAAATAAAAAATTTAACAAACACGCAGCGAAAATATAAACGTCATATAATATCTATCATCGCACACTCATCTTCAATTAGGGTATCGTTTCGGCTGTATCGACTTATTTCAAATAACAAAAATAATAGATAGTTTGCATAAAAACAAAAATAAACTAACGGTAGATTGTGATGTGAACTCACCGACGATTGTTGAGATCGAGTGAACCACCATCAAAACAAATAAAACAAACAATTTATTGTCCTTCATCTACTCCATCGGAGGATGAGGAAAAGTTTCTTGCACTTCAGTATCAAAAGCATTGATTCTGATCATTTCAGAATTCTAAAAAATACTATAAACACCAATCGTCGATATTATCGGTTGTCAAATCGGTTGTATCCGCCCTTCTTTGGGTTGAACTACAGACTTTTTTTTTATTTTTCTTTCAATTTTATTTATGTTAATAAATCCTATTAATGAGAATTCAATGATGTTTGTTATCCTAACAACTGTGAGTCGTGGTTGTTAATTAGACTAAGTTTTTTTTAGGATCGATAGTTTATAGGCTCAACGCTCTTTTGTGAGATTGGTATAACTCTTTTTTTTTTAACAACATTTAACATTGTTGAGAGTTTTTGCTTTTGAGGCCTTTGAATTTTCTTTTGGCTTCTTTCTTCTTGTATTAAGGGTTGTATGTAAAACCCTAAATCCTTAAATTTATATATATTAAACTTTACACGGAAATCTAAGGTGCCACCACCGACAAAATCTTTAATAAATAAAAAATTTAACAAACACTCAGCGAAAATTAAAACGTCATATAATATCTATCATCGCACGCTCATCTTCAATTAGGGTATCGTTTCGGCTGTATCGACTTATTTCAAATAACAAAAATAATAAATAGTTTGCATAAAAACAAAAATAAACTAACGGTAGATTGTGATGTGAACTCACCGACGATTGTTGAGATCGAGTGAACCACCATCAAAACAAATAAAACAAACAATTTATTGTCCTTCATCTACTCCATCGGAGGATGAGGAAAAGTTTCTTGCACTTCAGTATCAAAAGCATTGATTCTGATCATTTGAGAATTCTAAAAAATACTATAAACACCAATCGTCGGTATTATCAGTTATCAAATCGGTTGAATCCGCCATTCTTCGGGTTGAACTACGGAAGTTTTATTTATTTTTCTTTCAATTTTATTTATGTTAATAAATCCTATTAATGAGAATTCAATGATGTTTGTTATCCTAAGAACTATGAGTCGTGGTTGTTAATTAGACTAAGTTTTTTTTAGGATCGAAAGTTTATAGGCTCAACGCTCTTTTGTGAGATTGGTATAACTCTTTTTTTTTTAACAACATTTAACATTGTTGAGAGTTTTTGCTTTTGAGGCCTTTGAATTTTCTTTTGGCTTCTTTCTTCTTGTATTAAGGGTTGTATGTAAAACCCTAAATCCTTAAATTTATATATATTAAACTTTACACGGAAATCTAAGGTGCCACCACCGACAAAATCTTTAATAAATAAAAAATTTAACAAACACGCAGCGAAAATTAAAACGTCATATAATATCTATCATCGCACGCTCATCTTCAATTAGGGTATCGTTTCGGTTGTATCGACTTATTTCAAATAACAAAAATAATAAATAGTTTGCATAAAAACAAAAATAAACTAACGGTAGATTGTGATGTGAACTCACCGACGATTGTTGAGATCGAGTGAACCACCATCAAAACAAATAAAACAAACAATTTATTGTCCTTCATCTACTCCATCGGAGGATGAGGAAAAGTTTCTTGCACTTCAGTATCAAAAGCATTGATTCTGATCATTTGAGAATTCTAAAAAATACTATAAACACCAATCGTCGGTATTATCAGTTATCAAATCGGTTGAATCTGCCATTCTTCGGGTTGAACTACGGAAGTTTTATTTATTTTTCTTTAAATTTTATTTATGTTAATAAATCCTATTAATGAGAATTCAATGATGTTTGTTATCCTAAGAACTATGAGTTGTGGTTGTTAATTAGACTAAGTTTTTTTTAGGATCGAAAGTTTATAGGCTCAACGCTCTTTTGTGAGATTGGTATAACTCTTTTTGTAACAACAATTAACATTGTTGGGAGTTTTCGCTTTTGAGGCCTTTGAATTTTCTTTTGGCTTCTTTCTTCTTGTATTAAGGGTTGTATGTAAAACCCTAAATCCTTAAATTTATATATATTAAACTTTACACGGAAATCTAAGGTGCCACCACCGACAAAATCTTTAATAAATAAAAAATTTAACAAACACGCAGCGAAAATATAAACGTCATATAATATCTATCATCGCACGCTCATCTTCAATTAGGGTATCGTTTCGGCTGTATCGACTTATTTCAAATAACAAAAATAATAGATAGTTTGCATAAAAACAAAAATAAACTAACGGTAGATTGTGATGTGAACTCACCGACGATTGTTGAGATCGAGTGAACCACCATAAAACAAATAAAACAAACAATTTATTGTCCTTCATCTACTCCATCGGAGGATGAGGAAAAGTTTCTTGCACTTCAGTATCAAAAGCATTGATTCTGATCATTTGAGAATTCTAAAAAATACTATAAACACCAATCGTCGATATTATCGGTTGTCAAATCGGTTGTATCCGCCCTTCTTCGGGTTGAACTACAGACTTTTTATTTATTTTTCTTTCAATTTTATTTATGTTAATAAATCCTATTAATGAGAATTCAATGATGTTTGTTATCCTAACAACTGTGAGTCGTGGTTGTTAATTAGACTAAGTTTTTTTTAGGATCGAATGTTTATAGGCTCAACGCTCTTTTGTGAGATTGGTATAACTCTTTTTTTTTAACAACATTTAACATTGTTGAGAGTTTTTGCTTTTGAGGCCTTTGAATTTTCTTTTGGCTTCTTTCTTCTTGTATTAAGGGTTGTATGTAAAACCCTAAATCCTTAAATTTATATATATTAAACTTTACACGAAAATCTAAGGTGCCACCACCGACAAAATCTTTAATAAATAAAAAATTTAACAAACACGCAGCGAAAATATAAACGTCATATAATATCTGTCATCGCACGCTCATCTTCAATTAGGGTATCGTTTCGGCTGTATCGACTTATTTCAAATAACAAAAATAATAGATAGTTTGCATAAAAACAAAAATAAACTAACGGTAGATTGTGATGTGAACTCACCGACGATTGTTGAGATCGAGTGAACCACCATCAAAACAAATAAAACAAACAATTTATTGTCCTTCATCTACTCTATCGGAGGAGCAGGAAGAGTTTCTTGCACTTCAGTATCAAAAGCATTGATTCTGATCATTTGAGAATTCTAAAAAATACTATAAACACCAATCGTCGGTATTATCAGTTATCAAATCGGTTGAATCTGCCATTCTTCGGGTTGAACTACGGAAGTTTTATTTATTTTTCTTTAAATTTTATTTATGTTAATAAATCCTATTAATGAGAATTCAATGATGTTTGTTATCCTAAGAACTATGAGTCGTGGTTGTTAATTAGACTAAGTTTTTTTTAGGATCGAAAGTTTATAGGCTCAACGCTCTTTTGTGAGATTGGTATAACTCTTTTTGTAACAACAATTAACATTGTTGGGAGTTTTCGCTTTTGAGGCCTTTGAATTTTCTTTTGGCTTCTTTCTTCTTGTATTAAGGGTTGTATGTAAAACCCTAAATCCTTAAATTTATATATATTAAACTTTACACGGAAATCTAAGGTGCCACCACCGACAAAATCTTTAATAAATAAAAAATTTAACAAACACGCAGCGAAAATATAAACGTCATATAATATCTGTCATCGCACGCTCATCTTCAATTAGGGTATCGTTTCGGCTGTATCGACTTATTTCAAATAACAAAAATAATAGATAGTTTGCATAAAAACAAAAATAAACTAACGGTAGATTGTGATGTGAACTCACCGACGATTGTTGAGATCGAGTGAACCACCATCAAAACAAATAAAACAAACAATTTATTGTCCTTCATCTACTCCATCGGAGGATGAGGAAAAGTTTCTTGCACTTCAGTATCAAAAGCATTGATTCTGATCATTTGAGAATTCTAAAAAATACTATAAACACCAATCGTCGATATTATCGGTTGTCAAATCGGTTGTATCCGCCCTTCTTTGGGTTGAACTACAGACTTTTTTTTTATTTTTCTTTCAATTTTATTTATGTTAATAAATCCTATTAATGAGAATTCAATGATGTTTGTTATCCTAACAACTGTGAGTCGTGGTTGTTAATTAGACTAAGTTTTTTTTAGGATCGATAGTTTATAGGCTCAACGCTCTTTTGTGAGATTGGTATAACTCTTTTTTTTTTAACAACATTTAACATTGTTGAGAGTTTTTGCTTTTGAGGCCTTTGAATTTTCTTTTGGCTTCTTTCTTCTTGTATTAAGGGTTGTATGTAAAACCCTAAATCCTTAAATTTATATATATTAAACTTTACACGGAAATCTAAGGTGCCACCACCGACAAAATCTTTAATAAATAAAAAATTTAACAAACACGCAGCGAAAATTAAAACGTCATATAATATCTATCATCGCACGCTCATCTTCAATTAGGGTATCGTTTCGGTTGTATCGACTTATTTCAAATAACAAAAATAATAAATAGTTTGCATAAAAACAAAAATAAACTAACGGTAGATTGTGATGTGAACTCACCGACGATTGTTGAGATCGAGTGAACCACCATCAAAACAAATAAAACAAACAATTTATTGTCCTTCATCTACTCCATCGGAGGATGAGGAAAAGTTTCTTGCACTTCAGTATCAAAAGCATTGATTCTGATCATTTGAGAATTCTAAAAAATACTATAAACACCAATCGTCGATATTATCGGTTGTCAAATCGGTTGTATCCGCCCTTCTTTGGGTTGAACTACAGACTTTTTTTTTATTTTTCTTTCAATTTTATTTATGTTAATAAATCCTATTAATGAGAATTCAATGATGTTTGTTATCCTAACAACTGTGAGTCGTGGTTGTTAATTAGACTAAGTTTTTTTTAGGATCGATAGTTTATAGGCTCAACGCTCTTTTGTGAGATTGGTATAACTCTTTTTTTTTTAACAACATTTAACATTGTTGAGAGTTTTTGCTTTTGAGGCCTTTGAATTTTCTTTTGGCTTCTTTCTTCTTGTATTAAGGGTTGTATGTAAAACCCTAAATCCCTAAATTTATATATATTAAACTTTACACGGAAATCTAAGGTGCCACCACCGACAAAATCTTTAATAAATAAAAAATTTAACAAACACGCAGCGAAAATTAAAACGTCATATAATATCTATCATCGCACGCTCATCTTCAATTAGGGTATCGTTTCGGTTGTATCGACTTATTTCAAATAACAAAAATAATAAATAGTTTGCATAAAAACAAAAATAAACTAACGGTAGATTGTGATGTGAACTCACCGACGATTGTTGAGATCGAGTGAACCACCATCAAAACAAATAAAACAAACAATTTATTGTCCTTCATCTACTCCATCGGAGGATGAGGAAAAGTTTCTTGCACTTCAGTATGAAAAGCATTGATTCTGATCATTTGAGAATTCTAAAAAGTACTATAAACACCAATCGTCGATATTATCGGTTGTCAAATCGGTTGTATCCGCCCTTCTTTGGGTTGAACTACAGACTTTTTTTTATTTTTCTTTCAATTTTATTTATGTTAATAAATCCTATTAATGAGAATTCAATGATGTTTGTTATCCTAACAACTGTGAGTCGTGGTTGTTAATTAGACTAAGTTTTTTTTAGGATCGAATGTTTATAGGCTCAACGCTCTTTTGTGAGATTCGTATAACTCTTTTGTAACAACAATTAACATTGTTGGGAGTTTTCGCTTTTGAGGCCTTTGAATTTTCTTTTGGCTTCTTTCTTCTTGTATTAAGGGTTGTATGTAAAACCCTAAATCCTTAAATTTATATATATTAAACTTTACACGAAAATCTAAGGTGCCACCACCGACAAAATCTTTAATAAATAAAAAATTTAACAAACACCAAGCGAAAATATAAACGTCATATAATATCTATCATCGCACGCTCATCTTCAATTAGGGTATCGTTTCGGTTGTATCGACTTATTTCAAATAACAAAAATAATAAATAGTTTGCATAAAAACAAAAATAACTAACGGTAGATTGTGATGTGAACTCACCGACGATTGTTGAGATCGAGTGAACCACCATCAAAACAAATAAAACAAACAATTTATTGTCCTTCATCTACTCCATCGGAGGATGAGGAAAAGTTTCTTGCACTTCAGTATCAAAAGCATTGATTCTGATCATTTGAGAATTCTAAAAAATACTATAAACACCAATCGTCGATATTATCGGTTGTCAAATCCGTTGTATCCGCCTTCTTTGGTTGAACTACAGACTTTTTTTTTATTTTTCTTTCAATTTTATTTATGTTAATAAATCCAATTAATGAGAATTCAATGATGTTTGTTATCCTAACAACTGTGAGTCGTGGTTGTTAATTAGACTAAGTTTTTTTTAGGATCGAATGTTTATAGGCTCAATGCTCTTTTGTGAGATTGGTATAACTCTTTTTTTTTAACAACATTTAACATTGTTGAGAGTTTTTGCTTTTGAGGCCTTTGAATTTTCTTTTGGCTTCTTTCTTCTTGTATTAAGGGTTGTATGTAAAACCCTAAATCCTTAAATTTATATATATTAAACTTTACACGAAAATCTAAGGTGCCACCACCGACAAAATCTTTAATAATTAAAAAATTTAACTAACACGCAGCGAAAATATTAACGTCATACAATATCCGTCATTGCACGCTCATATTCAATTAGGGTACCATTTCGGTGGTATCGATTTATTTCAAATAACAAAACAAAATAATAGATAGTTTGCATAAAAACAAAAATAAACTAACGGTAGATTGTGATGTGAACTCACCGACGATTGTTGAGATCGAGTGAACCACCATCAAAACAAATAAAACAAACAATTTATTGTCCTTCATCTACTCCATCGGAGGATGAGGAAAAGTTTCTTGCACTTCAATATCAAAAGCATTGATTCTGATCATTTGAGAATTCTAAAAAATACTATAAACACCAATCGTCGATATTATCGGTTGTCAAATCGGTTGTATCCGCCCTTCTTTGGGTTGAACTACAGACTTTTTTTTTATTTTTCTTTCAATTTTATTTATGTTAATAAATCCTATTAATGAGAATTCAATGATGTTTGTTATCCTAACAACTTTGAGTCGTGGTTGTTAATTAGACTAAGTTTTTTTTAGGATCGAATGTTTATAGGCTCAACGCTCTTTTGTGAGATTCGTATAACTCTTTTTGTAACAACAATTAACATTGTTGGGAGTTTTCGCTTTTGAGGCCTTTGAATTTTCTTTTGGCTTCTTTCTTCTTGTATTAAGGGTTGTATGTAAAACCCTAAATCCTTAAATTTATATATATTAAACTTTACACGAAAATCTAAGGTGCCACCACCGACAAAATCTTTAATAAATAAAAAATTTAACAAACACGCAGCGAAAATATAAACGTCATATAATATCTATCATCGCACGCACATCTTCAATTAGGGTATCGTTTCGGTTGTATCGACTTATTTCAAATAACAAAAATAATAAATAGTTTGCATAAAAACAAAAATAAACTAACATTAGATTGTGATGTGAACTCACCGACGATTGTTGAGATCGAGTGAACCACCATCAAAACAAATAAAACAAACAATTTATTGTCCTTCATCTACTCCATCGGAGGATGAGGAAAAGTTTCTTGCACTTCAGTATCAAAAGCATTGATTCTGATCATTTGAGAATTCTAAAAAATACTATAAACACCAATCGTCGATATTATCGGTTGTCAAATCGGTTGTATCCGCCCTTCTTTGGGTTGAACTATAGACTTTTTTTTTTATTTTTCTTTCAATTTTATTTATGTTAATAAATCCTATTAATGAGAATTCAATGATGTTTGTTATCCTAACAACTGTGAGTCGTGGTTGTTAATTAGACTAAGTTTTTTTTAGGATCGAATGTTTATAGGCTCAATGCTCTTTTGTGAGATTGGTATAACTCTTTTTTTTTTAACAACATTTAACATTGTTGAGAGTTTTTGCTTTTGAGGCCTTTGAATTTTCTTTTGGCTTCTTTCTTCTTGTATTAAGGGTTGTATGTAAAACCCTAAATCCTTAAATTTATATATATTAAACTTTACACGAAAATCTAAGGTGCCACCACCGACAAAATCTTTAATAAATAAAAAATTTAACTAACACGCAGCGAAAATATTAACGTCATACAATATCCGTCATTGCACGCTCATATTCAATTAGGGTACCATTTCGGTGGTATCGATTTATTTCAAATAACAAAAAAAAATAATAGATAGTGCTTTAAAAACAAAAATAAACTAACGGTAGATTGTGATGTGAACTCACCGACGATTGTTGAGATCGAGTGAACCACCATCAAAACAAATAAAACAAACAATTTATTGTCCTTCATCTACTCCATCGGAGGATGAGGAAAAGTTTCTTGCACTTCAATATCAAAAGCATTGATTCTGATCATTTGAGAATTCTAAAAAATACTATAAACACCAATCGTCGATATTATCGGTTGTCAAATCGGTTGTATCCGCCCTTCTTTGGGTTGAACTACAGACTTTTTTTTTATTTTTTTTTCAATTTTATTTATGTTAATAAATCCTATTAATGAGAATTCAATGATGTTTGTTATCCTAACAACTGTGAGTCGTGGTTGTTAATTAGACTAAGTTTTTTTTAGGATCGAATGTTTATAGGCTCAACGCTCTTTTGTGAGATTCGTATAACTCTTTTTGTAACAACAATTAACATTGTTGGGAGTTTTCGCTTTTGAGGCCTTTGAATTTTCTTTTGGCTTCTTTCTTATTGTATTAAGGGTTGTATGTAAAATCCTAAATCCTTAAATTTATATATATTAAACTTTACACGAAAATCTAAGGTGCCACCACCGACAAAATCTTTAATAAATAAAAAATTTAACAAACACGCAGCGAAAATATAAACGTCATATAATATCTATCATCGCACGCACATCTTCAATTAGGGTATCGTTTCGGTTGTATCGACTTATTTCAAATAACAAAAATAATAAATAGTTTGCATAAAAACAAAAATAAACTAACATTAGATTGTGATGTGAACTCACCGACGATTGTTGAGATCGAGTGAACCACCATCAAAACAAATAAAACAAACAATTTATTGTCCTTCATCTACTCCATCGGAGGATGAGGAAAAGTTTCTTGCACTTCAGTATCAAAAGCATTGATTCTGATCATTTGAGAATTCTAAAAAATACTATAAACACCAATCGTCGATATTATCGGTTGTCAAATCGGTTGTATCCGCCCTTCTTGGGGTGAACTATAGACTTTTTTTTTATTTTTCTTTCAATTTTATTTATGTTAATAAATCCTATTAATGAGAATTCAATGATGTTTGTTATCCTAACAACTGTGAGTCGTGGTTGTTAATTAGACTAAGTTTTTTTTAGGATCGAATGTTTATAGGCTCAATGCTCTTTTGTGAGATTGGTAATACTCTTTTTTTTTAACAACATTTAACATTGTTGAGAGTTTTTGCTTTTGAGGCCTTTGAATTTTCTTTTGGCTTCTTTCTTCTTGTATTAAGGGTTGTATGTAAAACCCTAAATCCTTAAATTTATATATATTAAACTTTACACGAAAATCTAAGGTGCCACCACCGACAAAATCTTTAATAAATAAAAAATTTAACTAACACGCAGCGAAAATATTAACGTCATACAATATCCGTCATTGCACGCTCATATTCAATTAGGGTACCATTTCGGTGGTATCGATTTATTTCAAATAACAAAACAAAATAATAGATAGTTTGCATAAAAAACAAAAATAAACTAACGGTAGATTGTGATGTGAACTCACCGACGATTGTTGAGATCGAGTGAACCACCATCAAAACAAATAAACAAACAATTTATTGTCCTTCATCTACTCCATCGGAGGATGAGGAAAAGTTTCTTGCACTTCAATATCAAAAGCATTGATTCTGATCATTTGAGAATTCTAAAAAATACTATAAACACCAATCGTCGATATTATCGGTTGTCAAATCGGTTGTATCCGCCCTTCTTTGGGTTGAACTACAGACTTTTTTTTTATTTTTCTTTCAATTTTATTTATGTTAATAAATCCTATTAATGAGAATTCAATGATGTTTGTTATCCTAACAACTGTGAGTCGTGGTTGTTAATTAGACTAAGTTTTTTTTAGGATCGAATGTTTATAGGCTCAACGCTCTTTTGTGAGATTGGTATAACTCTTTTTGTAACAACAATTAACATTGTTGGGAGTTTTCGCTTTTGAGGCCTTTGAATTTTCTTTTGGCTTCTTTCTTCTTGTATTAAGGGTTGTATGTAAAACCCTAAATCCTTAAATTTATATATATTAAACTTTACACGAAAATCTAAGGTGCCACCACCGACAAAATCTTTAATAAATAAAAAATTTAACAAACACCAAGCGAAAATATAAACGTCATATAATATCTATCATCGCACGCTCATCTTCAATTAGGGTATCGTTTCGGTTGTATCGACTTATTTCAAATAACAAAAATAATAAATAGTTTGCATAAAAACAAAAATAAACTAACGGTAGATTGTGATGTGAACTCACCGACGATTGTTGAGATCGAGTGAACCACCATCAAAACAAATAAAACAAACAATTTATTGTCCTTCATCTACTCCATCGGAGGATGAGGAAAAGTTTCTTGCACTTCAGTATCAAAAGCATTGATTCTGATCATTTGAGAATTCTAAAAAATACTATAAACACCAATCGTCGATATTATCGGTTGTCAAATCCGTTGTATCCGCCCTTCTTTGGGTTGAACTACAGACTTTTTTTTTATTTTTCTTTCAATTTTATTTATGTTAATAAATCCAATTAATGAGAATTCAATGATGTTTGTTATCCTAACAACTGTGAGTCGTGGTTGTTAATTAGACTAAGTTTTTTTTAGGATCGAATGTTTATAGGCTCAATGCTCTTTTGTGAGATTGGTATAACTCTTTTTTTTTTAACAACATTTAACATTGTTGAGAGTTTTTGCTTTTGAGGCCTTTGAATTTTCTTTTGGCTTCTTTCTTCTTGTATTAAGGGTTGTATGTAAAACCCTAAATCCTTAAATTTATATATATTAAACTTTACACGAAAATCTAAGGTGCCACCACCGACAAAATCTTTAATAATAAAAAATTTAACTAACACGCAGCGAAAATATTAACGTCATACAATATCCGTCATTGCACGCTCATATTCAATTAGGGTACCATTTCGGTGGTATCGATTTATTTCAAATAACAAAACAAAATAATAGATAGTTTGCATAAAAACAAAAATAAACTAACGGTAGATTGTGATGTGAACTCACCGACGATTGTTGAGATCGAGTGAACCACCATCAAAAAAATAAAACAAACATTTATTGTCCTTCATCTACTCCATCGGAGGATGAGGAAAAGTTTCTTGCACTTCAATATCAAAAGCATTGATTCTGATCATTTGAGAATTCTAAAAAATACTATAAACACCAATCGTCGATATTATCGGTTGTCAAATCGGTTGTATCCGCCCTTCTTTGGGTTGAACTACAGGACTTTTTTTTTATTTTTCTTTCAATTTTATTTATGTTAATAAATCCTATTAATGAGAATTCAATGATGTTTGTTATCCTAACAACTTTGAGTCGTGGTTGTTAATTAGACTAAGTTTTTTTTAGGATCGAATGTTTATAGGCTCAACGCTCTTTTGTGAGATTGGTATAACTCTTTTTGTAACAACAATTAACATTGTGGGAGTTTTCGCTTTTGAGGCCTTTGAATTTTCTTTTGGCTTCTTTCTTCTTGTATTAAGGGTTGTATGTAAAACCCTAAATCCTTAAATTTATATATATTAAACTTTACACGAAAATCTAAGGTGCCACCACCGACAAAATCTTTAATAAATAAAAAATTTAACAAACACGCAGCGAAAATATAAACGTCATATAATATCTATCATCGCACGCACATCTTCAATTAGGGTATCGTTTCGGTTGTATCGACTTATTTCAAATAACAAAAATAATAAATAGTTTGCATAAAAACAAAATAAACTAACATTAGATTGTGATGTGAACTCACCGACGATTGTTGAGATCGAGTGAACCACCATCAAAACAAATAAAACAAACAATTTATTGTCCTTCATCTACTCCATCGGAGGATGAGGAAAAGTTTCTTGCACTTCAGTATCAAAAGCATTGATTCTGATCATTTGAGAATTCTAAAAAATACTATAAACACCAATCGTCGATATTATCGGTTGTCAAATCGGTTGTATCCGCCCTTCTTTGGGTTGAACTATAGACTTTTTTTTTATTTTTCTTTCAATTTTATTTATGTTAATAAATCCTATTAATGAGAATTCAATGATGTTTGTTATCCTAACAACTGTGAGTCGTGGTTGTTAATTAGACTAAGTTTTTTTTAGGATCGAATGTTTATAGGCTCAATGCTCTTTTGTGAGATTGGTATAACTCTTTTTTTTTTAACAACATTTAACATTGTTGAGAGTTTTTGCTTTTGAGGCCTTTGAATTTTCTTTTGGCTTCTTTCTTCTTGTATTAAGGGTTGTATGTAAAACCCTAAATCCTTAAATTTATATATATTAAATTTACACGAAAATCTAAGGTGCCACCACCGACAAAATCTTTAATAAATAAAAAA
>NW_026112685.1:0-73889 GCF_024323335.1 Lathyrus oleraceus | reverse complement strand
ACATCAATGAGTTAAGAAAACTAGTAATTTAAGATCATATATAAAATCAATAAGGAAGTTAATTGAAAGTTGTGATATCTTATCTCAAGCGATTGGTCAGATTAACTGTGGTATAATATTAAAGTTAAGAAAAAAGAGATTGAAATTTATATATAAAATCAACGACAGAGTTTAAGAAAAGCCGTGTTAGCTTAATCTCGAGCCTTGACTAACATTAAGTGTACTAGAATTTTAAATTTGTTTAACATTTAATTTTATGTCAACGAAGGATTATTATTATATGTTATAGAACTCTTTAAGAAATTGAGCAATACAACCACATCGAGGAGTTAAAAAAATAATAGATTTAAAACCATATATAAAATCAACGAGAGTTTATGAAACTTGTGTTACCTTAATCTCGAGCGTTTAGTTAACATTAAGTTTGGTATCATCTTAATTAGTTTAATATTTAATTTGATGCAAGATAGATTATTAGTATATTATATAGAATTATCTAAGATGTAGAGCAATATTACAATATTGAGGAGTTAATTAAATAAGAGATTGAATATCATATATTAAATAACCAAGAGAGTTTAAGAAAAGTTGTGTTATCTTAATATCGAACGTTTGGTTAATATTAAATGTAATACCATCTTAAATTATATTAAGATATTTAATTTGAGGCCAACTATAGGTTATTAGTATCTTTTCTTGAGTTCTTTAATATGTTGATCAAGAGAACCATATGAGGAGTTATCAAAAAGGGATAAAATGTCATTATAAAATCAACAAGACAGTTTATAAAAATTTGCTACCTTACTCTCAAGTGACTGGTTAAGATAAGTATATACCATCTCAAATTAGTTTATTATTTCATTTGATACACACGATAAATTATTTGTATATATCATAGAATTTTCTAAGATGTTGATGAATAGTACCACATCGAAGAGTTAAGCAAATAAGTGATTCAATATTTATATAAAATCAACTAGAGTATTTAATAAAAATTGTGCTACCTTAATCTCGAGCATTTGGTTAAGATTAAGTGTAGTACCATATTAACTTAGTTTAATATTTTAACTGATGTCATCAATATATTATTAGTATAGTTTATAGAATCATTAAGATGTTGAGCAATAGTACAATATCGATGAGTTAAGAAAACTAGTAATTTAAGATCATATATAAATCAATAAGGAAGTTAATTAAAAGTGGTGATATCTTAATTTCAGAGATTGGTCAAGATTACTGTGGTAGCATCTTAAAGTTAAGAAAAAGAGATTGAAAATTATATATAAAATCAACGAGAGAGTTTAAGAAAAGTCGTGTTAGCTTAATCCCGAGCCTTTGATTAACATTAAGTGTACTAGATTTTTAAATTTGTTTAACGTTTAATTTTATGTCAACGAAGGATTATTATTATATGTTATAGAATTCTTTAAGAAATTGAGCAATACAACCACATCGAGGAGTTAAGAAAATAATAGATTTAAAACCATATATAATCAACGAGAGTTTATGAAACTTGTGTTACCTTAATCTTGAGCGTTTAGTTAAACATTAAGTTTGGTATCATCTTAAACTAGTTTAATATTTAATTTGATGCCAAGAATAGATTATTATTATATTATATAGAATTATCTAAGATGTAGAGCAATATTACAATATTGAGGAGTTAATTAATAAGAGATTGAATATCATATATAAAATAAACAAGAGAGTTTAACAAAAGTTGTGTTACCTTAATCTCAAATGTTTAGTTACTATAAATGTAGTACCATCTTAAATTAGATTAACATATTTAATTTGATGCCAACTAAGTAGGTTATTAGTATATTTTCTAGAGTTCTTTAATATGTTGATCAGAGAACATTATGAGGAGTTATGAAAAAAGGGATAAAATATCATATATAAAATCAACAAGACAGTTTATAAAAAGTTTGCTACCTTACTCTCAAGTGACTGGTTAAGATTAAGTATAATACCATCTCAAATTAGTTTATATTTCATTTGATACACCCGATAAATTATTTGTATATATCATAGAATTTTCTAAGATGTTGATGAATAGTACCACATCGAAGAGTTAAGCAAATAAGTGATTCAATATTATTATAAAATCAACAGAGTATTTAAAAAAAAATTGTGCTACCTTAATCTCGAGCATTTGGTTAAGATTAAGTGTAGTACCATATTAAATTAGTTTAATATTTTAACTGATGACAATAATATATTATTAGTATAGGTTATATAGATCATTAAGATGTTGAGCAATAGTACAACATCGATCAGTTAAGAAAACTAGTAATTTAAGATCATATATAAAATCAATAAGGAAGTTAATTGAAAGTAGTGATATCTTAATCTCGAGCGATTGGTCAAGATTAACTGTGGTATACTTTTAAAGATAAGAAAAAGAGATTAAAATTATATATAAAATCAATGACAGAGTTTAAGAAAAGTCGTGTTAGCTTAATCCCGAGCCTTTGATTAACATTAAGTGTACTAGAATTTTAAATTTGTTTAACGTTTAATTTTATGTCAACGAAGGATTATTATTATATGTTATAGAATTCTTTAAGAAATTGAGCAATACAACCATATCGAGGAGTTAAGAAAATAATAGATTTTAAACCATATATAAAATCAACGAGAGTTTATGAAACTTGTGTTACCTTAATCTTGAGCGTTTAGTTAACATTAAGTTTGGTATCATCTTAAACTAGTTTAATATTTAATTTGATGCCAAGAATAGATTATTAGTATATTATATAGAATTATCTAAGATGTAGAGCAATATTACAATATTGAGGAGTTAATTAAATAAGAGATTGAATATCATATATAAAATAAACAAGAGAGTTTAACATAAGTTGTGTTACCTTAATCTCAAATGTTTAGTTACTATTAAATGTAGTACCATCTTAAATTAGATTAACATATTTAATTTGATGCCAACTATAGGTTATTAGTATATTTTCTAGAGTTCTTTAATATGTTGATCAAGAGAACCATATGAGGAAATATGAAAAAAGGGATAAAAATATCATATATAAAATCAACAAGACAGTTTATAAAAAGTTTGCTACCTTACTCTCAAGTGAGTGGTTAAGATTAAGTATAATACCATCTCAAATTAATTTATTATTTCATTTGATACACCCGATAAATTATTTGTATATATCATAGAATTTCTAAGATGTTGATGAAATACCACATCGAAGAGTTAAGCAAATAAGTGATTCAATATTATTATAAAATCAACCAGAGTATTTAAAAAAAATTGTGCTACCTTAATCTCGAGCATTTGGTTAAGATTAAGTGGAGTACCATATTAAATTAGTTTAATATTTTAACTGATGACAATAATATATTATTAGTATAGGTTATATAGATCATTAAGATGTTGAGCAATAGTACAACATCGATCAGTTAAGAAAACTAGTAATTTAAGATCATATATAAATCAATAAGGAAGTTAATTGAAAGTAGTGATATCTTAATCTCGAGCGATTGGTCAAGATTAACTGTGGTATACTTTTAAAGATAAGAAAAAAGAGATTAAAAATTATATATAAAATCAATGACAGAGTTTAAGAAAAGTCGTGTTAGCTTAATCCCGAGCCTTTGATTAACATTAAGTGTACTAGAATTTTAAATTTGTTTAACGTTTAATTTTATGTCAACGAAGGATTATTATTATATGTTATAGAATTCTTTTAGAAATTGAGCAATACAACCACATCGAGGAGTTAAGAAAATAATAGATTTAAAACCATATATAAAATCAACGAGAGTTTATGAAACTTGTGTTACCTTAATCTTGAGCGTTTAGTTAACATTAAGTTTGGTATCATCTTAAACTAGTTTAATATTTAATTTGATGCCAAGAATAGATTATTAGTATATTATATAGAATTATCTAAGATGTAGAGCAATATTACAATATTGAGGAGTTAATTAAATAAGAGATTGAATATCATATATAAATAACAAGAGAGTTTAAGAAAAGTTGTGTTACCTTAATATCGAATGTTTAGTTACTATTAAATGTAGTACCATCTTAAATTAGATTAACATATTTAATTTGATGCCAACTATAGGTTATTAGTATATTTTCTAGAGTTCTTTAATATGTTGATCAAGAGAACCATATAGGAGTTATGAAAAAAGGGATAAAAATGTCATATATAAAATCAACAAGACAGTTATGAGAAGTTTGCTACCTAACTCTCAAGTGACTGGTTAAGATTAAGTATAATACCATCTCAAATTAGTTTATTATTTCATTTGATACACACGATAAATATTTGTATATCTCATAGAATTTCTAAGATGTTGATGAATAGTACCACATCGAAGAGTTAAGCAAATAAGTGATTCAATATAATATAAAATCAACCAGAGTATTTAAAAAAATTTGTGCTACCTTAATCTCGAGCATTTGGTTAAGATTGAGTGTAGTACCATATTAAATTAGTTTAATATTTTAACTGATGACATCAATATATTATTAGTATAGGTTATATAGATCATTAAGATGTTGAGCAATAGTACAACATCGATCAGTTAAGAAAACTAGTAATTTAAGATCATATATAAAATCAATAATGAAGTTAATTGAAAGTAGTGATATCTTAATCTCGAGCGATTGGTCAAGATTAACTGTGGTATACTGTTAAAGTTAAGAAAAAAGAGATAGAAAATTATATATAAAATCAACGAGAGAGTTTAAGAAAAGTCGTGTTAGCTTAATCCCGGGCCTTTGATTAACATTAAGTGTACTAGAATTTTAAATTTGTTTAACGTTTAATTTTATGTCAACGAAGGATTATTATTATATGTTATAGAATTCTTTAAGAAATTGAGAAAATACAACCACATCGAGGAGTTAAGAAAATAATAGATTTAAAACCATATATAAAATCAACGAGAGTTTATGAAACTTGTGTTACCTTAATCTTGAGCGTTTAGTTAACATTAAGTTTGGTATCATCTTAAACTAGTTTAATATTTAATTTGATGCCAAGAATAGATTATTAGTATATTATATAGAATTATCTAAGATGTAGAGCAATATTACAATATTGAGGTGTTAATTAAATAAGAGATTGAATATCATATATAAAATAAACAAGAGAGTTTAACAAAAGTTGTGTTACCTTAATCTCAAATGTTTAGTTACTATTAAATGTAGTACCATCTTAAATTAGATTAACATATTTAATTTGATGCCAACTATAGGTTATTAGTATATTTTCTAGAGTTCTTTAATATGTTGATCAAGAGAACCATATGAGGAGTTATGAAAAAAGGGATAAAAATATCATATATAAAATCAACAAGACAGTTTATAAAAAGTTTGCTACCTTACTCTCAAGTGACTGGTTAAGATTAAGTATAATACCATCTCAAATTAGTTTATTATTTCATTTGATACACCCGATAAATTATTTGTATATATCATAGAATTTTCTAAGATGTTGATGAATAGTACCACATCGAAGAGTTAAGCAAATAAGTGATTCAATATTATTATAAAATCAACCAGAGTATTTAAAAAAAATTGTGCTACCTTAATCTCGAGCATTTGGTTAAGATTAAGTGTAGTACCATATTAAATTAGTTTAATATTTTAACTGATGACAATAATATATTATTAGTATAGGTTATATAGATCATTAAGATGTTGAGCAATAGTACAACATCGATCAGTTAAGAAAACTAGTAATTTAAGATCATATATAAAATCAATAAGGAAGTTAATTGAAAGTAGTGATATCTTAATCTCGAGCGATTGGTCAAGATTAACTGTGGTATACTGTTAAAGTTAAGAAAAAGAGATAGAAAATTATATATAAAATCAACGAGAGAGTTTAAGAAAAGTCGTGTTAGCTTAATCCCGAGCCTTTGATTAACATTAAGTGTACTAGAATTTTAAATTTGTTTAACGTTTAATTTTATGTCAACGAAGGATTATTATTATATGTTATATAATTCTTTAAGAAATTGAGCAATACAACCACATCGAGGAGTTAAGAAAATTATAGATTTAAAACCATATATAAAATCAACGAGAGTTTATGAAACTTGTGTTACCTTAATCTCGAGCGTTTAGTTAACATTAAGTTTGGTATCATCTTAAACTAGTTTAATATTTAATTTGATGCCAAGAATAGATTATTAGTATTATATAGAATTATCTAAGATGTAGAGCAATATTACAATATTGAGGAGTTAATTAAATAAGAGATTGAATATCATATATAAATAAACAAGAGAGTTTAACAAAAGTTGTGTTACCTTAATCTCAAATGTTTAGTTAATATTAAATGTAGTACCATCTTAAATTAGATTAACATATTTAATTTGATGCCAACTATAGGTTATTAGTATATTTTCTAGAGTTCTTTAATATGTTGATCAAGAGAACCATATGAGGAGTTATGAAAAAAGGGATAAAAATATCATATATAAAATTAACAAGACAGTTTATAAAAAGTTTGCTACCTTACTCTCAAGTGACTGGTTAAGATTAAGTATAATACCATCTCAAATTAGTTTATTATTTCATTTGATACACCCGATAAATTATTTGTATATATCATAGAATTTTCTAAGATGTTGATGAATAGTACCACATCGAAGAGTTAAGCAAATAAGTGATTCAATATTATTATAAAATCAACCAGAGTATTTAAAAAAAATTGTGCTACCTTAATCTCGAGCATTTGGTTAAGATTAAGTGTAGTACCATATTAAATTAGTTTAATATTTTAACTGATGACAATAATATATTATTAGTATAGGTTATATAGATCATTAAGATGTTGAGCAATAGTACAACATCGATCAGTTAAGAAAACTAGTAATTTAAGATCATATAAAATCAATAAGGAAGTTAATTGAAAGTAGTGATATCTTAATCTCGAGCGATTGGTCAAGATTAACTGTGGTATACTGTTAAAGTTAAGAAAAAGAGATAGAAAATTATATATAAAATCAACGAGAGAGTTTAAGAAAAGTCGTGTTAGCTTAATCCCGAGCCTTTGATTAACATTAAGTGTACTAGAATTTTAAATTTGTTTAACGTTTAATTTTATGTCAACGAAGGATTATTATTATATGTTATATAATTCTTTAAGAAATTGAGCAATACAACCACATCGAGGAGTTAAGAAAATAATAGATTTAAAACCATATATAAAATCAACGAGAGTTTATGAAACTTGTGTTACCTTAATCTCGAGCGTTTAGTTAACATTAAGTTTGGTATCATCTTAAACTAGATTAATATTTAATTTGATGCCAAGAATAGATTATTAGTATATTATATAGAATTATCTAAGATGTAGAGCAATATTACAATATTGAGGTGTTAATTAAATAAGAGATTGAATATCATATATAAAATAAACAAGAGAGTTTAACAAAAGTTGTGTTACCTTAATCTCAAATGTTTAGTTAATATTAAATGTAGTACCATCTTAAATTAGATTAACATATTTAATTTGATGCCAACTATAGGTTATTAGTATATTTTCTAGAGTTCTTTAATATGTTGATCAAGAGAACCATATGAGGAGTTATGAAAAAAGGGATAAAAATATCATATATAAAATTAACAAGACAGTTTATAAAAAGTTTGCTACCTTACTCTCAAGTGACTGGTTAAGATTAAGTATAATACCATCTCAAATTAGTTTATTATTTCATTTGATACACCCGATAAATTATTTGTATATATCATAGAATTTTCTAAGATGTTGATGAATAGTACCACATCGAAGAGTTAAGCAAATAAGTGATTCAATATTATTATAAAATCAACCAGAGTATTTAAAAAAAAATTGTGCTACCTTAATCTCGAGCATTTGGTTAAGATTAAGTGTAGTACCATATTAAATTAGTTTAATATTTTAACTGATGACAATAATATATTATTAGTATAGGTTATATAGATCATTAAGATGTTGAGCAATAGTACAACATCGATCAGTTAAGAAAACTAGTAATTTAAGATCATATATAAAATCAATAAGGAAGTTAATTGAAAGTAGTGATATCTTAATCTCGAGCGATTGGTCAAGATTAACTGTGGTATACTGTTAAAGTTAAGAAAAAAGAGATAGAAAATTATATATAAAATCAACGAGAGAGTTTAAGAAAAGTCGTGTTAGCTTAATCCCGAGCCTTTGATTAACATTAAGTGTACTAGAATTTTAAATTTGTTTAACGTTTAATTTTATGTCAACGAAGGATTATTATTATATGTTATATAATTCTTTAAGAAATTGAGCAATACAACCACATCGAGGAGTTAAGAAAATAATAGATTTAAAACCATATATAAAATCAACGAAAGTTTATGAAACTTGTGTTACCTTAATCTTGAGCGTTTAGTTAACATTAAGTTTGGTATCATCTTAAACTAGTTTAATATTTAATTTGATGCCAAGAATAGATTATTAGTATATTATATAGAATTATCTAAGATGTAGAGCAATATTACAATATTGAGGTGTTAATTAAATAAGAGATTGAATATCATATATAAAATAAACAAGAGAGTTTAACAAAAGTTGTGTTACCTTAATCTCAAATGTTTAGTTACTATTAAATGTAGTACCATCTTAAATTAGATTAACATATTTAATTTGATGCCAACTATAGGTTATTAGTATATTTTCTAGAGTTCTTTAATATGTTGATCAAGAGAACCATATGAGGAGTTATGAAAAAAGGGATAAAAATATCATATATAAAATCAACAAGACAGTTTATAAAAAGTTTGCTACCTTACTCTCAAGTGACTGGTTAAGATTAAGTATAATACCATCTCAAATTAGTTTATTATTTCATTTGATACACCCGATAAATTATTTGTATATATCATAGAATTTTCTAAGATGTTGATGAATAGTACCACATCGAAGAGTTAAGCAAATAAGTGATTCAATATTATTATAAAATCAACCAGAGTATTTAAAAAAAAATTGTGCTACCTTAATCTCGAGCATTTGGTTAAGATTAAGTGTAGTACCATATTAAATTAGTTTAATATTTTAACTGATGACAATAATATATTATTAGTATAGGTTATATAGATCATTAAGATGTTGAGCAATAGTACAACATCGATCAGTTAAGAAAACTAGTAATTTAAGATCATATATAAAATCAATAAGGAAGTTAATTGAAAGTAGTGATATCTTAATCTCGAGCGATTGGTCAAGATTAACTGTGGTATACTGTTAAAGTTAAGAAAAAAGAGATAGAAAATTATATATAAAATCAACGAGAGAGTTTAAGAAAAGTCGTGTTAGCTTAATCCCGAGCCTTTGATTAACATTAAGTGTACTAGAATTTTAAATTTGTTTAACGTTTAATTTTATGTCAACGAAGGATTATTATTATATGTTATATAATTCTTTAAGAAATTGAGCAATACAACCACATCGAGGAGTTAAGAAAATAATAGATTTAAAACCATATATAAAATCAACGAGAGTTTATGAAACTTGTGTTACCTTAATCTCGAGCGTTTAGTTAACATTAAGTTTGGTATCATCTTAAACTAGTTTAATATTTAATTTGATGCCAAGAATAGATTATTAGTATATTATATAGAATTATCTAAGATGTAGAGCAATGTTACAATATTGAGGAGTTAATTAAATAAGAGATTGAATATCATATATAAAATAAACAAGAGAGTTTAACAAAAGTTGTGTTACCTTAATCTCAAATGTTTAGTTAATATTAAATGTAGTACCATCTTAAATTAGATTAACATATTTAATTTGATGCCAACTATAGGTTATTAGTATATTTTCTAGAGTTCTTTAATATGTTGATCAAGAGAACCATATGAGGAGTTATGAAAAAAGGGATAAAAATATCATATATAAAATTAACAAGACAGTTTATAAAAAGTTTGCTACCTTACTCTCAAGTGACTGGTTAAGATTAAGTATAATACCATCTCAAATTAGTTTATTATTTCATTTGATACACCCGATAAATTATTTGTATATATCATAGAATTTTCTAAGATGTTGATGAATAGTACCACATCGAAGAGTTAAGCAAATAAGTGATTCAATATTATTATAAAATCAACCAGAGTATTTAAAAAAAAATTGTGCTACCTTAATCTCGAGCATTTGGTTAAGATTAAGTGTAGTACCATATTAAATTAGTTTAATATTTTAACTGATGACAATAATATATTATTAGTATAGGTTATATAGATCATTAAGATGTTGAGCAATAGTACAACATCGATCAGTTAAGAAAACTAGTAATTTAAGATCATATATAAAATCAATAAGGAAGTTAATTGAAAGTAGTGATATCTTAATCTCGAGCGATTGGTCAAGATTAACTGTGGTATACTGTTAAAGTTAAGAAAAAAGAGATAGAAAATTATATATAAAATCAACGAGAGAGTTTAAGAAAAGTCGTGTTAGCTTAATCTCGAGCCTTTGATTAACATTAAGTGTACTAGAATTTTAAATTTGTTTAACGTTTAATTTTATGTCAACGAAGGATTATTATTATATGTTATAGAATTCTTTAAGAAATTGAGCAATACAACCACATCGAGGAGTTAAGAAAATAATAGATTTAAAACCATATATAAAATCAACGAGAGTTTATGAAACTTGTGTTACCTTAATCTCGAGCGTTTAGTTAACATTAAGTTTGGTATCATCTTAAACTAGTTTAATATTTAATTTGATGCCAAGAATAGATTATTAGTATATTATATAGAATTATCTAAGATGTAGAGCAATATTACAATATTGAGGTGTTAATTAAATAAGAGATTGAATATCATATATAAAATAAACAAGAGAGTTTAACAAAAGTTGTGTTACCTTAATCTCAAATGTTTAGTTAATATTAAATGTAGTACCATCTTAAATTAGATTAACATATTTAATTTGATGCCAACTATAGGTTATTAGTATATTTTCTAGAGTTCTTTAATATGTTGATCAAGAGAACCATATGAGGAGTTATGAAAAAAGGGATAAAAATATCATATATAAAATTAACAAGACAGTTTATAAAAAGTTTGCTACCTTACTCTCAAGTGACTGGTTAAGATTAAGTATAATACCATCTCAAATTAGTTTATTATTTCATTTGATACACCCGATAAATTATTTGTATATATCATAGAATTTTCTAAGATGTTGATGAATAGTACCACATCGAAGAGTTAAGCAAATAAGTGATTCAATATTATTATAAAATCAACCAGAGTATTTAAAAAAAAATTGTGCTACCTTAATCTCGAGCATTTGGTTAAGATTAAGTGTAGTACCATATTAAATTAGTTTAATATTTTAACTGATGACAATAATATATTATTAGTATAGGTTATATAGATCATTAAGATGTTGAGCAATAGTACAACATCGATCAGTTAAGAAAACTAGTAATTTAAGATCATATATAAAATCAATAAGGAAGTTAATTGAAAGTAGTGATATCTTAATCTCGAGTGATTGGTCAAGATTAACTGTGGTATACTGTTAAAGTTAAGAAAAAAGAGATAGAAAATTATATATAAAATCAACGAGAGAGTTTAAGAAAAGTCGTGTTAGCTTAATCCCGAGCCTTTGATTAACATTAAGTGTACTAGAATTTTAAATTTGTTTAACGTTTAATTTTATGTCAACGAAGGATTATTATTATATGTTATATAATTCTTTAAGAAATTGAGCAATACAACCACATCGAGGAGTTAAGAAAATAATAGATTTAAAACCATATATAAAATCAACGAAAGTTTATGAAACTTGTGTTACCTTAATCTTGAGCGTTTAGTTAACATTAAGTTTGGTATCATCTTAAACTAGTTTAATATTTAATTTGATGCCAAGAATAGATTATTAGTATATTATATAGAATTATCTAAGATGTAGAGCAATATTACAATATTGAGGTGTTAATTAAATAAGAGATTGAATATCATATATAAAATAAACAAGAGAGTTTAACAAAAGTTGTGTTACCTTAATCTCAAATGTTTAGTTACTATTAAATGTAGTACCATCTTAAATTAGATTAACATATTTAATTTGATGCCAACTATAGGTTATTAGTATATTTTCTAGAGTTCTTTAATATGTTGATCAAGAGAACCATATGAGGAGTTATGAAAAAAGGGATAAAATATCATATATAAAATCAACAAGACAGTTTATAAAAAGTTTGCTACCTTACTCTCAAGTGACTGGTTAAGATTAAGTATAATACCATCTCAAATTAGTTTATTATTTCATTTGATACACCCGATAAATTATTTGTATATATCATAGAATTTTCTAAGATGTTGATGAATAGTACCACATCGAAGAGTTAAGCAAATAAGTGATTCAATATTATTATAAAATCAACCAGAGTATTTAAAAAAAATTGTGCTACCTTAATCTCGAGCATTTGGTTAAGATTAAGTGTAGTACCATATTAAATTAGTTTAATATTTTAACTGATGACAATAATATATTATTAGTATAGGTTATATAGATCATTAAGATGTTGAGCAATAGTACAACATCGATCAGTTAAGAAAACTAGTAATTTAAAATCATATATAAAATCAATAAGGAAGTTAATTGAAAGTAGTGATATCTTAATCTCGAGCGATTGGTCAAGATTAACTGTGGTATACTGTTAAAGTTAAGAAAAAAGAGATAGAAAATTATATATAAAATCAACGAGAGAGTTTAAGAAAAGTCGTGTTAGCTTAATCCCGAGCCTTTGATTAACATTAAGTGTACTAGAATTTTAAATTTGTTTAACGTTTAATTTTATGTCAACGAAGGATTATTATTATATGTTATATAATTCTTTAAGAAATTGAGCAATACAACCACATCGAGGAGTTAAGAAAATAATAGATTTAAAACCATATATAAAATCAACGAGAGTTTATGAAACTTGTGTTACCTTAATCTCGAGCGTTTAGTTAACATTAAGTTTGGTATCATCTTAAACTAGTTTAATATTTAATTTGATGCCAAGAATAGATTATTAGTATATTATATAGAATTATCTAAGATGTAGAGCAATGTTACAATATTGAGGAGTTAATTAAATAAGAGATTGAATATCATATATAAAATAAACAAGAGAGTTTAACAAAAGTTGTGTTACCTTAATCTCAAATGTTTAGTTAATATTAAATGTAGTACCATCTTAAATTAGATTAACATATTTAATTTGATGCCAACTATAGGTTATTAGTATATTTTCTAGAGTTCTTTAATATGTTGATCAAGAGAACCATATGAGGAGTTATGAAAAAAGGGATAAAAATATCATATATAAAATTAACAAGACAGTTTATAAAAAGTTTGCTACCTTACTCTCAAGTGACTGGTTAAGATTAAGTATAATACCATCTCAAATTAGTTTATTATTTCATTTGATACACCCGATAAATTATTTGTATATATCATAGAATTTTCTAAGATGTTGATGAATAGTACCACATCGAAGAGTTAAGCAAATAAGTGATTCAATATTATTATAAAATCAACCAGAGTATTTAAAAAAAAATTGTGCTACCTTAATCTCGAGCATTTGGTTAAGATTAAGTGTAGTACCATATTAAATTAGTTTAATATTTTAACTGATGACAATAATATATTATTAGTATAGGTTATATAGATCATTAAGATGTTGAGCAATAGTACAACATCGATCAGTTAAGAAAACTAGTAATTTAAGATCATATATAAAATCAATAATGAAGTTAATTGAAAGTAGTGATATCTTAATCTCGAGCGATTGGTCAAGATTTACTGTGGTATACTGTTAAAGTTAAGAAAAAAGAGATAGAAAATTATATATAAAATCAACGAGAGAGTTTAAGAAAAGTCGTGTTAGCTTAATCTCGAGCCTTTGATTAACATTAAGTGTACTAGAGTTTTAAATTTTTTTAACGTTTAATTTTATGTCAACGAAGGATTATTATTATATGTTATAGAATTCTTTAAGAAATTGAGAAATACAACCACATCGAGGAGTTAAGAAAATAATAGATTTAAAACCATATATAAAATCAACGAGAGTTTATGAAACTTGTGTTACCTTAATCTCGAGCGTTTAGTTAACATTAAGTTTGGTATCATCTTAAACTAGTTTAATATTTAATTTGATGCCAAGAATAGATTATTAGTATATTATATAGAATTATCTAAGATGTAGAGCAATATTACAATATTGAGGTGTTAATTAAATAAGAGATTGAATATCATATATAAAATAAACAAGAGAGTTTAACAAAAGTTGTGTTACCTTAATCTCAAATGTTTAGTTACTATTAAATGTAGTACCATCTTAAATTAGATTAACATATTTAATTTGATGCCAACTATAGGTTATTAGTATATTTTCTAGAGTTCTTTAATATGTTGATCAAGAGAACCATATGAGGAGTTATGAAAAAAGGGATAAAAATATCATATATAAAATCAACAAGACAGTTTATAAAAAGTTTGCTACCTTACTCTCAAGTGACTGGTTAAGATTAAGTATAATACCATCTCAAATTAGTTTATTATTTCATTTGATACACCCGATAAATTATTTGTATATATCATAGAATTTTCTAAGATGTTGATGAATAGTACCACATCGAAGAGTTAAGCAAATAAGTGATTCAATATTATTATAAAATCAACCAGAGTATTTAAAAAAAAATTGTGCTACCTTAATCTCGAGCATTTGGTTAAGATTAAGTGTAGTACCATATTAAATTAGTTTAATATTTTAACTGATGACAATAATATATTATTAGTATAGGTTATATAGATCATTAAGATGTTGAGCAATAGTACAACATCGATCAGTTAAGAAAACTAGTAATTTAAGATCATATATAAAATCAATAAGGAAGTTAATTGAAAGTAGTGATATCTTAATCTCGAGCGATTGGTCAAGATTAACTGTGGTATACTGTTTAAGTTAAGAAAAAAGAGATAGAAAATTATATATAAAATCAACGAGAGAGTTTAAGAAAAGTCGTGTTAGCTTAATCCCGAGCCTTTGATTAACATTAAGTGTACTAGAATTTTAAATTTGTTTAACGTTTAATTTTATGTCAACGAAGGATTATTATTATATGTTATATAATTCTTTAAGAAATTGAGCAATACAACCACATCGAGGAGTTAAGAAAATAATAGATTTAAAACCATATATAAAATCAACGAGAGTTTATGAAACTTGTGTTACCTTAATCTCGAGCGTTTAGTTAACATTAAGTTTGGTATCATCTTAAACTAGTTTAATATTTAATTTGATGCCAAGAATAGATTATTAGTATATTATATAGAATTATCTAAGATGTAGAGCAATATTACAATATTGAGGTGTTAATTAAATAAGAGATTGAATATCATATATAAAATAAACAAGAGAGTTTAACAAAAGTTGTGTTACCTTAATCTCAAATGTTTAGTTACTATTAAATGTAGTACCATCTTAAATTAGATTAACATATTTAATTTGATGCCAACTATAGGTTATTAGTATATTTTCTAGAGTTCTTTAATATGTTGATCAAGAGAACCATATGAGGAGTTATGAAAAAAGGGATAAAAATATCATATATAAAATCAACAAGACAGTTTATAAAAAGTTTGCTACCTTACTCTCAAGTGACTGGTTAAGATTAAGTATAATACCATCTCAAATTAGTTTATTATTTCATTTGATACACCCGATAAATTATTTGTATATATCATAGAATTTTCTAAGATGTTGATGAATAGTACCACATCGAAGAGTTAAGCAAATAAGTGATTCAATATTATTATAAAATCAACCAGAGTATTTAAAAAAAATTGTGCTACCTTAATCTCGAGCATTTGGTTAAGATTAAGTGTAGTACCATATTAAATTAGTTTAATATTTTAACTGATGACAATAATATATTATTAGTATAGGTTATATAGATCATTAAGATGTTGAGCAATAGTACAACATCGATCAGTTAAGAAAACTAGTAATTTAAGATCATATATAAAATCAATAAGGAAGTTAATTGAAAGTAGTGATATCTTAATCTCGAGCGATTGGTCAAGATTAACTGTGGTATACTGTTAAAGTTAAGAAAAAAGAGATAGAAAATTATATATAAAATCAACGAGAGAGTTTAAGAAAAGTCGTGTTAGCTTAATCCCGAGCCTTTGATTAACATTAAGTGTACTAGAATTTTAAATTTGTTTAACGTTTAATTTTATGTCAACGAAGGATTATTATTATATGTTATATAATTCTTTAAGAAATTGAGCAATACAACCACATCGAGGAGTTAAGAAAATAATAGATTTAAAACCATATATAAAATCAACGAGAGTTTATGAAACTTGTGTTACCTTAATCTTGAGCGTTTAGTTAACATTAAGTTTGGTATCATCTTAAACTAGTTTAATATTTAATTTGATGCCAAGATTAGATTATTAGTATATTATATAGAATTATCTAAGATGTAGAGCAATATTACAATATTGAGGAGTTAATTAAATAAGAGATTGAATATCATATATAAAATAAACAAGAGAGTTTAAGAAAAGTTGTGTTACCTTAATATCGAATGTTTAGTTACTATTAAATGTAGTACCATCTTAAATTAGATTAACATATTTAATTTGATGCCAACTATAGGTTATTAGTATATTTTCTAGAGTTCTTTAATATGTTGATCAAGAGAACCATATGAGGAGTTATGAAAAAAGGGATAAAAATGTCATATATAAAATCAACAAGACAGTTTATGACAAGTTTGCTACCTTACTCTCAAGTGACTGGTTAAGATTAAGTATAATACCATCTCAAATTAGTTTATTATTTCATTTGATACACCCGATAAATTATTTGTATATATCATAGAATTTTCTAATATGTTGATGAATAGTACCACATCGAAGAGTTAAGCAAATAAGTGATTCAATATTATTATAAAATCAACCAGAGTATTTAAAAAAAATTGTGCTACCTTAATCTCGAGCATTTGGTTAAGATTCAGTGTAGTACCATATTAAATTAGTTTAATATTTTAACTGATGACAATAATATATTATTAGTATAGGTTATATAGATCATTAAGATGTTGAGCAATAGTACAACATCGATGAGTTAAGGAAACTAGTAATTTAAGATCATATATAAAATCAATAAGGAAGTTAATTGAAAGTAGTGATATCTTAATCTCGAGCGATTGGTCAAGATTAACTGTGGTATAATCTTAAAGTTAAGAAAAAAGAGATTGAAAATTATATATAAAATCAACGACAGAGTTTAAGAAAAGCCGTGTTAGCCTTAATCCCGAGCCTTTGATTAACATTAAGTGTACTAGAATTTTAAATTTGTTTAACGTTTAATTTTATGTCAACGAAGGATTATTATTATATGTTATAGAATTCTTTTAGAAATTGAGCAATACAACCACATCGAGGAGTTAAGAAAATAATAGATTTAAAACCATATATAAAATCAACGAGAGTTTATGAAACTTGTGTTACCTTAATCTTGAGCGTTTAGTTAACATTAAGTTTGGTATCATCTTAAACTAGTTTAATATTTAATTTGATGCCAAGAATAGATTATTAGTATATTATATAGAATTATCTAAGATGTAGAGCAATATTAGCATATTGAGGAGTTAATTAAATAAGAGATTGAATATCATATATAAATTAAACAAGAGAGTTTAAGAAAAGTTGTGTTACCTTAATATCGAATGTTTAGTTACTATTAAATGTAGTACCATCTTAAATTAGATTAACATATTTAATTTGATGCCAACTATAGGTTAGTAGTATATTTTCTAGAGTTCTTTAATATGTTGATCAAGAGAACCATATGAGGAGTAATGAAAAAAGGGATAAAAATGTCATATATAAAATCAACAAGACAGTTTATGAAAAGTTTGCTACCTTACTCTCAAGTGACTGGTTAAGATTAAGTATAATACCATCTCAAATTAGTTTATTATTTCATTTGATACACACGATAAATTATTTGTATATATCATAGAATTTTCTAAGATGTTGATGAATAGTACCACATCGAAGAGTTAAGCAAATAAGTGATTCAATATTATATATAAAATCAACTAGAGTATTTAAAGTAAATTGTGCTACCTTAATCTCGAGCATTTGGTTAAGATTAAGTGTAGTACCATATTAAATTAGTTTAATATTTTAACTGATGACATCAATATATTATTAGTATAGGTTATAGAGATCATTAAGATGTTGAGCAATAGTACAACATCGATGAGTTAAGAAAACTAGTAATTTAAGATCATATATAAAATCAATAAGGAAGTTAATTGAAAGTAGTGATATCTTAATCTCGAGCGATTGGTCAAGATTAACTGTGGTATAATCTTAAAGTTAAGAAAAAAGAGATTGAAAATTATATATAAAATCAACGACAGAGTTTAAGAAAAGCCGTGTTAGCCTTAATCCCGAGCCTTTGATTAACATTAAGTGTACTAGAATTTTAAATTTGTTTAACGTTTATTTTATGTCAACGAAGGATTATTATTATATTTTATAGAATTCTTTAAGAAATTGAGCAATACAACCACATCGAGGAGTTAAGAAAATAATAGATTTAAAACCATATATAAAATCAACGAGAGTTTATGAAACTTGTGTTACCTTAATCTCGAGCGTTTAGTTAACATTAAGTTTGGTATCATCTTAAACTAGTTTAATATTTAATTTGATGCCAAGAATAGATTATTAGTATATTATATAGAATTATCTAAGATGTAGAGCAATATTACAATATTGAGGAGTTAATTAAATAAGAGATTGAATATCATATATTAAATAACCAAGAGAGTTTAAGAAAAGTTGTGTTATCTTAATATCGAACGTTTGGTTAATATTAAATGTAATACCATCTTAAATTAGATTAAGATATTTAATTTGATGCCAACTATAGGTTATTAGTATGTTTTCTAGAGTTCTTTAAAATGTTGATCAAGAGAACCATATATGGAGTTAAGAAAAAGGGGATAAAATGTCATTTATAAAATCAACAAGACGGTTTATAAAAAGTTTGCTACCTTAATCTCAAGTGATTGGTTAAGTCTAAGTATAATACCATCTCAAATTAGTTTCTTATTTCATTTGATACACACGATAAATTATTTGTATATATCATAGAATTTTCTAAGATGTTGATGAATAGTACCACATCGAAGAGTTAAGCAAATAAGTGATTCAATATTATATATAAAATCAACTAGAGTATTTAAAGAAAATTGTGCTACCTTAATCTCGAGCATTTGGTTAAGATTAAGTGTAGTACCATATTAAATTAGTTTAATATTTTAACTGATGACATCAATATATTATTAGTATAGGTTATAGAGATCATTAAGATGTTGAGCAATAGTACAACATCGATGAGTTAAGGAAACTAGTAATTTAAGATCATATATAAAATCAATAAGGAAGTTAATTGAAAGTAGTGATATCTTAATCTCGAGCGATTGGTCAAGATTAACTGTGGTATAATCTTAAAGTTAAGAAAAAAGAGATTGAAAATTATATATAAAATCAACGACAGAGTTTAAGAAAAGCCGTGTTAGCCTTAATCCCGAGCCTTTGATTAACATTAAGTGTACTAGAATTTTAAATTTGTTTAACGTTTAGTTTTATGTCAACGAAGGATTATTATTATATGTTATAGAATTCTTTAAGAAATTGAGCAATACAACCACATCGAGGAGTTAAGAAAATTATAGATTTAAAATCATATATAAAATCAACGAGAGTTTATTAAACTTGTGTTACCTTAATCTCGAGCGTTTAGTTAACATTAAGTTTGGTATCATCTTAAACTAGTTTAATATTTAATTTGATGCCAAGAATAGATTATTAGTATATTATATAGAATTATCTAAGATGTAGAGCAATATTACAATATTGAGGAGTTAATTAAATAAGAGATTGAATATCATATATTAAATAACCAAGAGAGTTTAAGAAAAGTTGTGTTATCTTAATATCGAACGTTTGGTTAATATTAAATGTAATACCATCTTAAATTAGATTAAGATATTTAATTTGATGCCAACTATAGGTTATTAGTATGTTTTCTAGAGTTCTTTAAAATGTTGATCAAGAGAACCATATATGGAGTTAAGAAAAAGGGGATAAAATGTCATTTATAAAATCAACAAGACGGTTTATAAAAAGTTTGCAACCTTAATCTCAAGTGATTGGTTAAGTCTAAGTATAATACCATCTCAAATTAGTTTCTTATTTCATTTGATACACACGATAAATTATTTGTATATATCATAGAATTTTCTAAGATGTTGATGAATAGTACCACATCGAAGAGTTAAGCAAATAAGTGATTCAATATTATATATAAAATCAACTAGAGTATTTAAAGAAAATTGTGCTACCTTAATCTCGAGCATTTGGTTAAGATTAAGTGTTGTACCATATTAAATTAGTTTAATATTTTAACTGATGACATCAATATATTATTAGTATAGGTTATAGAGATCATTAAGATGTTGATCTATAGTACAACATCGATGAGTTAAGGAAACTAGTAATTTAAGATCATATATAAAATCAATAAGGAAGTTAATTGAAAGTTGTGATATCGTAATCTCGAGCGATTGGTCAAGATTAACTGTGGTATAATCTTAAAGTTAAGAAAAAAGAGATTGAAAATTATATATAAAATCAACGACAGAGTTTAAGAAAAGTCGTGTTAGCCTTAATCCCGAGCCTTTGATTAACATTAAGTGTACTAGAATTTTAAATTTGTTTAACGTTTAGTTTTATGTCAACGAAGGATTATTATTATATGTTATAGAATTCTTTAAGAAATTGAGCAATACAACCACATCGAGGAGTTAAGAAAATAATAGATTCAAAACCATATATAAAATCAACGAGAGATTATGAAACTTGTGTTACCTTTATCTCGAGAGTTTGGTTAACATTAAGTTTGGTATCATCTTAAATTAGTTTAATATTTAATTTGATGCAATGAATAGATTATTAGTATACTATATAGAATTATCTAAGATGTAGAGCAATATTAGCATATTGAGGAGTTAATTAAATAAGAGATTGAATATCATATATAAATTAAACAAGAGAGTTTAAGAAAAGTTGTATTACCTTAATCTCGAATCTTTAGTTACTATTAAATGTAGTACCATCTTAAATTAGATTAACATATTTAATTTGATGTCAACTATAGGTTATTAGTATATTTTCTAGAGTTCTTTAATATGTTGATCAAGAGAACCATATGAGGAGTTATGAAAAAAGGGATAAAATGTCATATATAAAATCAACAAGACAGTTTATGAAAAGTTTGCTACCTTACTCTCAAGTGACTGGTTAAGATTAAGTATAATACCATCTCAAATTAGTTTATTATTTCATTTGATACACACGATAAATTATTTGTATATATCATAGAATTTTCTTAGATGTTGATGAATAGTACCACATCGAAGAGTTAAGCAAATAAGTGATTCAATATTATATATAAAATCAACTAGAGTATTTAAAGAAAATTGTGCTACCTTAATCTCGAGCATTTGGTTAAGATTAAGTGTAGTACCATATTAAATTAGTTTAATATTTTAACTGATGACATCAATATATTATTAGTATATGTTATAGAGATCATTAAGATGTTGAGCAATAGTACAACATCGATGAGTTAAGGAAACTAGTAATTTAAGATCATATATAAAATCAATAAGGAAGTTAATTGAAAGTTGTGATATCTTAATCTCGAGCGATTGGTCAAGATTAACTGTGGTATAATCTTAAAGTTAAGAAAAAAGAGATTGAAAATTATATATAAAATCAACGACAGAGTTTAAGAAAAGCCGTGTTAGCCTTAATCCCGAGCCTTTGATTAACATTAAGTGTACTAGAATTTTAAATTTGTTTAACGTTTAGTTTTATATCAACGAAGGATTATTATTATATGTTATAGAATTCTTTAAGAAATTGAGCAATACAACCACATCGAAGAAAATAATAGATTTAAAACCATATATAAAATCAACGATAGTTTATGAAACTTGTGTGACCTTAATCTCGAGCGTTTAGTTAACATTAAGTTTGGTATCATCTTAAACTAGTTTAATATTTAATTTGATGCCAAGAATAGATTATTAGTATATTATATAGAATTATCTAAGATGTATAGCAATATTACAATATTGAGCAGTTAATTAAATAAGAGATTGAATATCATATATTAAATAACCAAGAGAGTTTAAGAAAAGTTGTGTTATCTTAATATCGAAAGTTTGGTTAATATTAAATGTAATACCATCTTAAATTAGATTAAGATATTTAATTTGATGCCAACTATAGGTTATTAGTATGTTTTCTAGAATTCTTTAAAATGTTGATCAAGAGAACCATATATGGAGTTATGAAAAAGGGGATAAAATGTCATTTATAAAATCAACAAAAAAAGTTTATAAAAAGTTTGCTACCTTAATCTCAAGTTACTGGTTAAGACTAAGTATAATACCATCTCAAATTAGTTTCTTATTTCATTTGATACACACGATAAATTATTTGTATATATCATAGAATTTTCTAAGATGTTGATGAATAGTACCACATCGAAGAGTTAAGCAAATAAATGATTCAATATTATATATAAAATCAACCTGAGTATTTAATAAAAATTGTGCTACCTTAATCTCGAGCATTTGGTTAAGATTAAGTGGAGTACCATATCAAATTAGTTTAATATTTTAACTGATGACATCAATATATTATTAGTATAGGTTATAGAGATCATTAAGATGTTGAGCAATAGTACAACATCGATGAGTTAAGAAAACAAGTAATTTAAGATCATATATAAAATCAATAAGGAAGTTAATTGAAAGTTGTGATATCTTAATCTCGAGCGATTGGTCAAGATTAACTGTGGTATAATCTTAAAGTTAAGAAAAAAGAGATTGAAAATTATATATAAAATCAACGACAGAGTTTAAGAAAAGCCGTGTTAGCTTTAATCCCGAGCCTTTGATTTACATTAAGTGTACTAGAATTTTAAATTTGTTTAACGTTTAGTTTTATGTCAACGAAGGATTATTATTATATGTTATAGAATTCTTTAAGAAATTGAGCAATACAACCACATCGTGGAGTTAAGAAAATAATAGATTGAAAACCATATATAAAATCAACGAGAGTTTATTAAACTTGTGTTACCTTAATCTCGAGCGTTTTGTTAACATTAAGTTTGGTATCATCTTAAACTAGTTTAATATTTAATTTGATGCCAAGAATAGATTATTAGTATATTATATAGAATTATCTAAGATGTAGAGCAATATTACAATATTGAGGAGTTAATTAAATAAGAGATTGAATATCATATATTAAATAACCAAGAGAGTTTAAGAAAAGTTGTGTTAGCTTAATATCGAACGTTTGGTTAATATTAAATGTAATACCATCTTAAATTAGATTAAGATATTTAATTTGATGCCAACTATAGGTTATTAGTATGTTTTCTAGAGTTCTTTAAAATGTTGATCAAGAGAACCAGTGTGTAGTAGGTATTGGTTTAGAAGAAAATAATCCAGTCATAAGTGTGTGGCAATGATAAGGTTCACCTTAAGTTTATTTTATTTCGATTGCAAGAGTAATATTGGCTTATTGGAAGTCTGGTTGTTATTTATCTTCTTGAGGAGTGTTTGGTTGGTTGATCCCGGAGTATAAACATTCACACAGTGTTGGAGCTAAGGATATCTTAAATGTCATAAGTGTACCGTTGTGGATGTACAAATTGAGGATGGAGTTACAAGTCACCACAAGTCAGATTGGTAGTTTTGAAATTGGGATTTCCGAAGGTGTAGTGCATAGTTGGTCGTCTGTAGAGAGTTCATGGAAGTCAGATGTGTGGGGGGAACCCAACCTGATAAACCATGATCAGTTTAAGTAAGTCTGGGAAGTACCACTATTATGATTATGAATAACTATACGAAACAGACTTGGAAGAGACCTACTAAGTGGTGATCTGGAAGAGATTATCTAGGTATGTGGTATAAATTGATAGGGTGTGAAGCGGTTGGTCATGGTATGAAATTGATTGATTCATTTGGATTCATAGCCTTAGATGTAGACTCCCTGAGAATGGTGATGGATGTGTATGATGATACTTTACCCTATTGGAAGGATTCATGAGTTATACTTCCCAGGAGGAACGAGAATCAGTTATTCCTAAAGTTAAACATGTAACTCGGATGGTATGTTAGTAAGAGCATGAGCTAAGATTATGGAAGATGGGACAGAATGATTGAGATGAATGATTTTGGATACAAAGTGAAATGTTATCTCTAGATGTGTATGGAATATTTTGTGTGACTCTATGAGGTGTATGGACACTCATAGTTATGTTCGAGATTGCTTAAGTTCCTTAGAAGTGGTGTTTTGTTGATGATTTAAAGTTCCTTGTTGATGTTATGTTGTTTTGGTCGAGATCATGTGTCGGGAGAAATATTGAATGAATCAAAACCCTATAAGAGGATTGATATGGAATATAGTAACCGGAACCGGATGTTGTCAAACTAATTTAGTTTAGCTACATCGAACACATGATGAATTTGGATGTTTTATGTTTTATGGTTGTAGTAATGTAACCCCTGGATACCTATCTTCTGAAGAGTGTTGGTCTTATTCTGAACTTTTGTGAGTCATCAAGGAAGTTATTCTACTAATGGAAGTCGGTAAGGTTCTAGTACCATTTTGGACAGTAGGCACTATGAGGGTAAGTGTGTTTCTTTGAAGATTGTTAGCTAAACAATAGTGCCTAGGAATCCCAAGTATTCCACTATTGGAATCAGGGTATCACAATGGAAGGTGATGGATGAAAGAGCTCAATCAAGTCTATGGGGATCAGAGAGATAGTTACTCGTAAGAATGGAGGTAAGGATGAGAGTAAAATAATCTCGTGCTAATGGTTCTATCTTTTTGGAGTAGTACGAGAGAAGGGAAACAATTGGAGTAGAGGTTTGCAACATGTAGCATTATGCCAGGTGAAGTTTATGAGATTATCAATAAATGGATCACAAAGTTGTTGCATTTGTTGAAGGAATAACAAGAAAAGGGCAGTCAATATTATTTGTGGTCAGGGAATCAATAAATTTTTCTTATGAAGAATTAATGAGTATTGATTAACCAAGTCAAGATAAGATGTTGTAATTATGTTTTTTGTAACTTAGTGCAAGGAAGGGAAGTCGTGGTTTCCGGGAAGAAAGTGACCCACTGATGTTGAGCGGTATATAAGAGGAATTATGTGGAAGCAAGTTAAATGTTAATCCAATATCAGAATGAGATTGTGATGGAAATCAATAAGTTTCGAGAGTTCATGAAAGAAGGAAAATTGTCAGCAAGGACAAGTTAGAAGAATGAGTATGTCAGAGGTTTGGAATCGAAGAGAGGTCAAGTGTTGGTCTAAGACGTTGATACAAGGATAGTTTGTTTGTTGAGTGAAGGAAATTCGGGGGCGAATTTCAATTTAAGGGGGGGAGAATGTAATATCCCATATTCCCTTAAATGCTCAATTAGTTGTCAGTTGAGATCAATTGAGTACCTGTGTACTATATCTTTTGTTAGTTGTAACAATTAGAGCTCCTTTGTGCTCTAAATGTTGTCAATTGGGACCAATAGAGTAACCGGTGAACTCTGAAGGGATTAATTATTAATAAAAGAGACAGACCAATATTAATAAGTACAAGAGAGGGCATCTTTGGTAACATTAATAATTGGTCAATTGGTGTTGGAAGATGAAATATCACTTGGGATATTTTATGTGACTACTTAATATTATATATTATATATATATATTATATGTTATATAGTTGTGTGGTGTAGAAAGAAGAAGAAAAAGATAAGAAGAGAAGTGGGTAAGAGAGAATGAAGGGGTTATCAGAAAGAAAGAAAAGAAGAAAGGGTAGAGTAGAGAAGAGGAAAGGAAAAGAAAGAAGAAGAGAGAAAGAAGGAAGAGAAAGAGGAAGGAAGAAGATGGGAAATCATGTTCATCACCACCATCATCTCATCTTCATCATCACCAACTTCATCTTGTTCTTCTTCTAGGTGAGTTCTTAGATAGTTGTAGCATTGGGGGAAAATAATCTATGTTTGTGGGGTTAGGATTTGTGTGAATTTGCCCCTATCCGTGCTATGTGTTGATATCATGTTGATATGTGTTGAAAAATCATGTTATGTTGAAATAGTAGGTCAAAATGGTATATGGAAAGGAAAATAAAAGAAGAGTTATTTAAGGAAAGAAGTTACTGAGAGAATTAATTTGAAATTGGAATTTTTCCTCTTTTTATAGTGTTAACCGGTTAACGATATGAGATAACCGGTTAACGCCGGTTAACGCGCAGCAAAATTCACTTTCTGGGCAAATTTGTGAGTGGTGTACAGAATATGTTACCAAGGGGATTCGAACCCAGGACCTCCTCTAAAACTGTACATGCCTTACCACTAGGCTAGAGAGGTTGTTAACCGGTTAACGATATGAGATAACCGGTTAATAAAAGATACATACCAATATTAATAAGTATAAGAGAGGACATTTAGGTAAAAATGGTATATGGAAAGGAAAATAAAAGAAGAGTTATTTAAGGAAAGAAGTTACTGAGAGAATTAATTTGAAATTGGAATTCTACGCGTTAACCGGTTAACCTAAACCGTTAACCGATTAACACTGAAACAGAATTAAATCCTCTGTTTGTGCAGAATTTGTCATCAGTGGGGTTTGAACCCAGGACCTCCTTGAAACTGTACATGCCTTACCACTAGGCTAGCGAGGTTGTTGTTGAATACTTATGCAATGAATAAATATTAATCTAAATCTTGATTAAGATAGATTAATGAATTAATTGAGCGTTATAACTCCGTTTTGGATGCGGACGGATGCATTAGTAAGATAATGAAAAAGGCTATTATTATGATATCATATTATAGTATATCATGTGTCTTACAAATTAAGTGAATTATATTTATGATGGGTGTTAAACATGGTTGATTATGAAATAACATGACTAAAGATAACATAAATGACTATTATTATTGTTCCATGTTATAAAATAGTATGTGATTTATAAATGCCATGAATTTTATCATGATGAAAATTAAATATTGTTGTTATGTGGAAGGTGAAATAACATGATTAAAAACCTTACAAAGATGAATGAGGAAACCTAGAAGAATAATTTGATTAATAACTTAGAAATATGATCTAGGTTATGGAACATATGTGATATATGTATGAGAATACGGTATTCATTCGTACGACGCTTATGTGAGGTCGTGGACGAATTGTTGCCATGATTGAGAATGAGACGCATTGTATGGAACATGCCATGTTATTATTTGTGTATCATGGTGAATGAAGTCACCTATGATTATGGAACATGCCATGTTATTATTTGTGTATTATGGTGAATGAAGTCACCTATGATTGATGAATTTGTTATGGTTCATGGAACCAATGATTATGGAACTGATCATGTATTCAGAATGTTGGTTTTTCTGTGGTGGTACACATCTCTATTGGTATGCTTAGATGAGTAAGCATTGGGATGTGGAACCAATGATTCGAGCCTCAATTGGGTTTGAGCCCCAACCATGGCGGACATGGGGGAAAGGTGGACACCTATGTGGGTTAGAGTCCCATACGGTGAAAGATACCCTAGGTGGGTTAGAGTCCCGTATGGGTGATGGTTCTTAAAAGTGGGTTTAAGTCCCATAATGGAACCGGATATCCACCGCGAAAGTTGAATCATACGGACATGCGTGAACCAAGCCTTGGCCTAGACGTAGGTCCGGTTGGGGATCGATGTTGCGTGAATCTGAATAATGATCGTGGTTGAGTTATGAGAACTCAGATGCATGTTGCCATACAATTGCGAGATAGTTTCCCCATCGCTCAAGTCTTCGTTCCCTTGTTGACTTGAGTTGGATATGAGTTGAACATTGATTAGAATACCCTGTAGAGCCGAGTGGACCCATAGGATAGGAGAACTCACTGAGATTATTATCTCATCCCATCATTGTTGTTATTTTTTCATGTAATTCTTTACAGGTTGAAACTAAGAGAAGCTGTTATGGATGTTTCAAGGGTTGCTGTTCATTATGATCTTCCGCTGTGGAGTTGTGTGCAATGAAGATATTGTACATAGTTCTTAGATTTTTATTGTTTAGGCATTATTGTATAACATGTTCCATTGATGTTTTAGTTTGGACATGTGTAACAACCCGTATAATATATATCTAGAATAATATCATACAAGTGTTAAATTTTGGTACTGTCACAACATAAGTGCCTAATGGCATCAATATATATACATGTCCAAACTAAAACATCACTGGAACATGTTATACAATAATCCCTAAATAATAAAAATCTAAGAACTATGTACAATATCTTCATTGCACACAACTCCACAGCGGAAGATTATAATGAACAGCAACCCTTGAAACATCCATAACAGTTTCTCTTAGATCCAACCTGTAAAGAATACCTGAAAAATAACAACAATAATGGGATGAGATAATAATCTCAGTGAGTTCTCCTATCCTATGGGTCCACTCGGCTCTACAGGGTTCTAATCAATATTCAACTCATATCCAACTCAAGTCAACAAGGGAACGAAGACTTGAGCGATGGGGAAACTATCTCGCAATTGTATGGCAACATGCATCTGAGTTCTCATAACTCAACCACGATCATTATTCAGATTCACGCAACATCGATCCCCAACCGGACCTACGTCTAGGCCAAGGCTTGGTTCACGCATGTCCGTATGATTCGACTTTCGCGGTGGATATCAGGTTCCCCTATGGGAATCTAACCCACTTTTAAGAACCATCACCCGTATGGGACTCTAACCCACCTAGGGTATCTTTCACCGTATGGGACTCTAACCCACATAGGTGTCCACCTTTCCCCCATGTCCGCCATGGTTGGGGCTCAAACCCAATTGAGGCTCGAATCATTGGTCCCACATCCCAATGCTTACTCATCTAAGCATACCACAAGAGATGTGTACCACCACAGAAAAATACACATTCTGAATACATGATCGGTTCCATAATCATTGGTTCCACGAACCATAACAAAGTTCGGTTCCACAAATCATTGGTTCCATGAACCATAACAGAATTCATTAATCACAGGTGACTTCATTCACCACAATACACAAATAATAACATGGCATGTTCCATACAATGCGTCTCATTCTCAATCATGGCAACAATTCGTCCACGACCTCACATAAGCGTCGTACGAATGAATACCGTATTCTCATACATATCACACATGTTCCATAACCTAGATCATATTTCTAAGTTATTAATCAAATTATTCTTCTAGGTTTCCTCACTCATCTTTGTAAGGTTTTTAATCATGTTATTTCACCTTTCACATAACAACAATATTTAATTTTCATCATGATAAAATTCATGGCATTTATAAATCACATCCTATTTTATAACATGGAACAATAATAATAGCCCTTTACGTTATCTTTACTAATGCGTCCGTCCGCATCCAAAACGGAGCTATAATGCTCAATTAATTCATTAATCTATCTTAATCAAGATTTAGATTAATATTTATTCATTGCATAAGTATTCAACAACAACCTTGCTAGCCTAGTGGTAAGGCATTTACAGTTTCAAGGAGGTCCTGGGTTCAAACCCCACTAGTGACAAATTCTGCACATAACTTCTTTTCTTAAATAACTCTTCTTTTATTTTCCTTTCCATATACCATTTTTACCTACTATTTCCACATAACATGATTTTTCAATATATATATATATATATATATATATATATATATATATTATAATATTAGGTAGTAACAAAATATCCCAATTGATATTTCATCTTCCAGTACCAATTGACCAATTATTAATGTTACCAAAATGTCCTCTCTTATACTTATTAATATTGGTATGTATCTTTTATTAATAATTAATCTCTTTAGAGTTCACCAGTTACTCTATTGGTCCCAATTGACAATATTTAGAGCACATAGGAGCTCCAATTGTTACAATTAACAAAAGATATAGTACACAGGTACTCAATTGATCTCAACTGACAACTGATTGAGCATTTAAGGGAATATGGGATATTACATTTTCCCCCCCTTAAATTGAAATTCGCCCCCGAATTTCCTTCGCTCAACAAACAAACAACCCTTGAATCAACATCTTAGACCAACACTTGACCTCTCTTCAATTCCAAGTCTCTAACATACTTATTCTTCTAACTTATCTTTGCTAACAAATTTCCTTCTTTCATGAACTCTTGAAACTTCTTTATTTCCATCACAATCTCATTCTGATATTGGATTAACATTTAGACTTGCTCCCACTTAATTCCTCTTATATACCGCTCAACATTAGTGGGTCACTTTCTTCCCGGAAACCATGACTTCCCTTCCTTGTACTAGGTTACACAAAACATAATTACAACATCTTATCTGGACTTGGTTAATCAATACTCATTAGTTCTTCATAAGAAAATTTATTGATTCCTTAACCACACACAATATTGACTACTCTGCTCTTGTTATTCCTTCAACAAATGCAACAACTTTGTAATCAAATTTCCTTCTTTCATGAACTCTTGAAACTTCTTTATTTCCATCACAATCTCATTCTGATATTGGATTAACATTTAGACTTGCTCCCACTTAATTCCTCTTATATACCGCTCAACATTAGTGGGTCACTTTCTTCCCGGAAACCATGACTTCCCTTCCTTGTACTAGGTTACACAAAACATAATTACAACATCTTATCTGGACTTGGTTAATCAATACTCATTAGTTCTTCATAAGAAAATTTATTGATTCCTTAACCACACACAATATTGACTACTCTGCTCTTGTTATTCCTTCAACAAATGCAACAACTTTGTAATCCATTTATCGATAATCTTATAAACTTCACCTGACATAATGCTACATGCTGCAAGCCTCTACTTCAATCGTTTCCATTCTCTCGTACTACTCCAATAAGATAGAACCATTAGCACGAGATTATCTTACTCTCATCCTTACCTCCACTCTTACGAGTAACTATCTCCCTGATCCCCATAGACTTGATTGAGCTCTTTCATCCATCACCTTCCGTTGTGATACTCTGATCCTAATAGTGGAACACTCGGGATTCCTAGGCACTACTGTTTAGCTAACAATCCAAAAATAAACACACTTACCCTCAGAGTGCCTACTGTCCAAAATGGTACAAGAACCTTACCGACTTACATTAGTAGAATAAATTCCTTGATGACTCACAAAAGTGTAGAATAAGACCAACACTCTTCAGAAGATAGGTATCCAGGGGTTACATTACTACAACCATAAAAACATAGAACATCCAAATTCATCATGTGTTTGGTGCAGCTAAACCAAATTAGTTTGACAACATCCGGTTCTAGTTACTATATTCCATATCAAATCCTCTCATAGGGTTTTGATTCATTCAAGATTTCTCCTGGCACATGGTCTTGACCAAAACAACATAACACCATCAAGGAACTTTAACTCATCAATGAGACACCACTTCTAAGGAACTTAAGCAATCTAGAACATAACTATGAGTATCCATACACCTCATAGAGTCACACAAAAATATACTTCACACATATCTAGAGATGACATCACTTCGTATCCAAAATCATTCATCTCAATCATCCTGTCCCATCTTCCATAATCTTAGCTCATGCCCTTACTAACATACAGTCCGAGTTACATGTTTAACTTTAGGAATAACTGATTCTCGTCCCTCCTGGGAAGTAAAACTCATGAATCCTTCCAATAGGGTAGAGTATCATCGTACACATCCATTACCACTCTCAGGGAGTCTACATCTGAGGCTATGAATCCGAATGAATTAATCAATTTCATACCATGACCAACCACTTCACACCTTATCAATATCTATACCACATACCTATCTAATCTCTTCCAGATCACCGCTTAGTAGGTCTCTTCCAAGTCTGTTCCTTATAGTTATTCATAATCATAATAATGGTACTTCCCAGACTTACTTAAACTGAGCATGGTCTACCAGGTTGGTTTTCCCACGCGTCTGACTTCCATGATATCTCCTCAGATGACCAACTACACACTACACCTTCAGAAATCCCAATCTCAAAACTACCAATCTGACTTGTGGTGACTTGTAACTCCATCCTCAATTTGTACATCCACAACGGTACACTTATGACATTTAGGACATCCTTAGCTCCAACACGGTGTGAATGTTTATACTCCGCGACTAACCAACCAACCAAATACTTCTCAAGGAGATAAATAACAACCGGACTTCCAATAAGCCAATATTACTCTTTCAATTCAAATAAAATGCACTTAAGATGAACCTTGTTATCGCCACGCACTTATGATTGGAATTTTCTTCTAAACCAATACCTACTACACACTGCATCATACCGGGGTTACCTATCTCTATAACTTCCCACGAATAATCCTCATTGCCTCCCAATAAACTCTTGCAACATAAAATATTCCAATTCTACACTTAGTCCACATGCCCCAACTTAGCTTATCTTTCATTGTCTATCATCAACTCAACTTCTTAGAATACAAGACTCACTGCTCAACAAAATGTATGTTACTTTACATCCCTCTCCCGACAAGGGATCCATTACACTTACTTGTGACCATAATGCTATACTTCTCTTAATACCAAGGTTTAACTTCCTCTATTCCACTATGTAACACCCCAGACTGCTTTCAGGATTATCAACTAACCCCACAAATCAACACGGGCCTTTTCAACATGTTTTGTCCTCACTCGTACGCTTTCCAGGAAACTTCCCAGAAGGTCACCCATCCCAATACTACTCCAAGTCAAGCACGCTTAACTATGAAGTTCTTATTGGTTAGGATACCGAAAAGAAGATGCATCTTGTCGATATAGGTAGTACCAATTAATCCTTATAAGTCTTCTTTCAACCATGTAGTCTCATACCTGCACCGTCTCAGGATCCCTCTCATTCCGATGTGAATTCGGTTTTTCCCCTAGAAGCTGCTAGGAGTGTCTCATTGTCATGCATCATGCAGCGACAACCACTCCATCGTCTTCGGATGTTACATGTAACCACTCTTCGGCCTCTCCGACCTCGGGTGTTACACACTACATACTCTAGAAATCCTCGATGTGAACAATCATCAACTACACGCCCATAACTTTGTCTTAATGAATCTTAATGGTCCCATTGTGCCTCTATCTAAAATGTGCCCCATTGCAACAATTGTATTGCAACATCCACACTACTTCCGCACTCGGTGTTCACTTGTCTCCCTATGGTAATTCTCTCCGTTCCAATTACAAAAACCATTCTACTAGAAGTCCTTAAATCCAACTTAATTGCTCTTATCCTCAACCAATTCTCATACAACCAAAACCCACTGGAGCTTCCATTACTATATAATGTGCGCTATCTGCCTCCAACACAAACTCTTATAATTGATCTTTAGGTAACTCATCATTCCATAATGGTCTCTTACTAACACTGAACCGCTGACGAGCTATCTCAAATCCGATCTCCCTTCTAAAACTGAACATACTTGGTTTATCTTCTAACCTCCATTTGGTCCATACATGTTTCACTTGGAATAGGCAACCATGTCCTCGAGTCTCTTCTTAGACTTCACCACTACCTTAGGCTCCCAACAAAACTGAACGTCCTTATCCCTCAAGTCTTCAACCACTTGCAAGGTACCATTCCAAATATATATTCCATTAAGTACTCTTGTTCTTCCAAAATATTTTAGTGGCCTTAGAAACTGAAACACTGATACACTACCTCACTTCCAAACCTTATGACATATGCGTAACATAACCATCCTTTCTACTTTACCATACGGAATATTCACAATACTATTCCATATTAGTGAGTATATCTTACTCCACTAACAATCCACACCTTTCTCAAAGCTCTGACAATTCATCCAATAGAGATCCTCAACTTCTCAACTCTGTTAACACCGCATAATCGCTTGAACGATACACTACTCTTCAATTCCATAATACCCAAATCACAACGCCTCTGAAACTTCAAATGGGCCATCTAGTTCTCCTTACTTTCTAACTCTTGGCTTGAGCCTATTCTCAAACCACAAGTTCAACCCACGCTTCGGAGTCCTCGTGGTCGCTCAACCATGATCCTACCTACCATGCACATAATATTAGGTTGATCAGGCCCAATACTATATACAGTGATATTAAGAATCATGTTGGCTAAACACACATATGAGGCAAGAATAGATTTACTTATGATGTTCCCAGGCTAGGTCGAGAATCAACCTGCTCTGATACCAACTGTAACAACCCGTATAATATATATCTAGAATAATATCATACAAGTGTTAAATTTTGGTACTGTCACAACATAAGTGCCTAATGGCATCAATATATATACATGTCCAAACTAAAACATCACTGGAACATGTTATACAATAATGCCTAAACAATAAAAATCTAAGAACTATGTACAATATCTTCATTGCACACAACTCCACAGCGGAAGATTATAATGAACAGCAACCCTTGAAACATCCATAACAGTTTCTCTTAGATCCAACCTGTAAAGAATACCTGAAAAATAACAACAATAATGGGATGAGATAATAATCTCAGTGAGTTCTCCTATCCTATGGGTCCACTCGGCTCTACAGGGTTCTAATCAATATTCAACTCATATCCAACTCAAGTCAACAAGGGAACGAAGACTTGAGCGATGGGGAAACTATCTCGCAATTGTATGGCAACATGCATCTGAGTTCTCATAACTCAACCACGATCATTATTCAGATTCACGCAACATCGATCCCCAACCGGACCTACGTCTAGGCCAAGGCTTGGTTCACGCATGTCCGTATGATTCGACTTTCGCGGTGGATATCAGGTTCCCCTATGGGAATCTAACCCACTTTTAAGAACCATCACCCGTATGGGACTCTAACCCACCTAGGGTATCTTTCACCGTATGGGACTCTAACCCACATAGGTGTTCACCTTTCCCCCATGTCCGCCATGGTTGGGGCTCAAACCCAATTGAGGATCGAATCATTGGTCCCACATCCCAATGCTTACTCATCTAAGCATACCACAAGAGATGTGTACCACCACAGAAAAATACACATTCTGAATACATGATCGGTTCCATAATCATTGGTTCCACGAACCATAACAAAGTTCGGTTCCACAAATCATTGGTTCCATGAACCATAACAGAATTCATTAATCACAGGTGACTTCATTCACCACAATACACAAATAATAACATGGCATGTTCCATACAATGCGTCTCATTCTCAATCATGGCAACAATTCGTCCACGACCTCACATAAGCGTCGTACGAATGAATACCGTATTCTCATACATATCACACATGTTCCATAACCTAGATCATATTTCTAAGTTATTAATCAAATTATTCTTCTAGGTTTCCTCACTCATCTTTGTAAGGTTTTTAATCATGTTATTTCACCTTTCACATAACAACAATATTTAATTTTCATCATGATAAAATTCATGACATTTATAAATCACATCCTATTTTATAACATGGAACAATAATAATAGCCCTTTACGTTATCTTTACTAATGCGTCCGTCCGCATCCAAAACGGAGCTATAATGCTCAATTAATTCATTAATCTATCTTAATCAAGATTTAGATTAATATTTATTCATTGCATAAGTATTCAACAACAACCTCGCTAGCCTAGTGGTAAGGCCTGTACAGTTTCAAGGAGGTCCTGGGTTCAAACCCCACTGATGACAAATTCTGCACAAACAGAGGATTTAATTCTGTTTCAGTGTTAATCGGTTAACGGTTTAGGTTAACCGGTTAACGCGTAGAATTCCAACTTCAAATTAATTCTCTCAGTAACTTCTTTCCTTAAATAACTCTTCTTTTATTTTCCTTTCCATATACCATTTTTACCTAAATGTCCTCTCTTATACTTATTAATATTGGTATGTATCTTTTATTAATAATTAATCTCTTTAGAGTTCACCAGTTACTCTATTGGTCCCAATTGACAATATTTAGAGCACATAGGAGCTCCAATTGTTACAATTAACAAAAGATATAGTACACAGGTACTCAATTGATCTCAACTGACAACTGATTGAGCATTTAAGGGAATATGGGATATTACAACATGTATATATATTGATGCCATTAGGCACTTATGTTGTGACAGTACCAAAATTTAACACTTGTATGATATTATTCTAGATATATATTATACGGGTTGTTACAGTTTATGAAACTTGTGTTACCTTAATCTCGAGCGTTTAGTTAACATTAAGTTTGGTATCATCTTAAACTAGTTTAATATTTAATTTGATGCCAAGAATAGATTATTAGTATATTATATAGAATTATCTAAGATGTAGAGCAATATTACAATATTGAGGAGTTAATTAAATAAGAGATTGAATATCATATATTAAATAACCAAGAGAGTTTAAGAAAAGTTGTGTTATCTTAATATCGAACGTTTGGTTAATATTAAATGTAATACCATCTTAAATTAGATTAAGATATTTAATTTGATGCCAACTATAGGTTATTAGTATGTTTTCTAGAGTTCTTTAAAATGTTGATCAAGAGAAGCATATATGGAGTTATGAAAAAGGGGATAAAATGTCATTTATAAAATCAACAAGACAGTTTATAAAAAGTTTGCTACCTTACTCTCAAGTGACTGGTTAAGACTTAGTATAATACCATCTCAAATTAGTTTCTTATTTCATTTGATACACACGATAAATTATTTGTATATATCATAGAATTTTCTAAGATGTTGATGAATCGTACCACATCGAAGAGTTAAGCAAATAAGTGGTTCAATATTATAAATAAAATCAACCAGAGTATTTAATAAAAATTGTGCTACCTTAATCTCGAGCATTTGGTTAAGCTTAAGTGTAGTACCATATCAAATTAGTTTAATATTTTAATTGATGACATCAATATATTATTAGTATAGGTTATAGAGATCATTAAGATGTTGAGTAATAGTACAACATCGATGAGTTAAGAAAACTAGTAATTTAAGATCATATATAAAATCAATAAGGAAGTTAATTGAAAGTTGTGATATCTTAATCTCGAGCGATTGGTCAAGATTAACTGTGGTATAATCTTAAAGTTAAGAAAAAAGAGATTGAAAATTATTTATAAAATCAACGACAGAGTTTAAGAAAAGCCGTGTTAGCTTAATCCCGAGCCTTTGATTAACATTAAGTGTACTAGAATTTTAAATTTGTTTAACGTTTAATTTTATGTCAACGAAGGATTATTATTATATATGTTATAAAATTATTTAAGAAATTGAGCAATGGAACCACATCGAGGAGTTAAGAAATAATAGATTTAAAACCATATATAAAATCAACGAGAGTTTATGAAACTTGTGTTACCTTAATCTCGAGCGTTTAGTTAACATTAAGTTTGGTATCATCTTAAACTAGTTTAATATTTAATTTGATGCCAAGAATAGATTATTAGTATATTATATAGAATTATCTAAGATGTAGAGCAATATTACAATATTGAGGAGTTAATTAAATAAGAGATTGAATATCATATATTAAATAATCAAGAGACTTTAAGAAAAGTTGTGTTATCTTAATATCGAACGTTTGGTTAATATTAAATGTAATACCATCTTAAATTAGATTAAGATATTTAATTTGATGCCAACTATAGGTTATTAGTATGTTTTCTAGAATTCTTTAAAATGTTGATCAAGAGAACCATATATGGAGTTATGCAAAAGGGGATAAAATGTCATTTATAAAATCAACAAAAAAAGTTTATAAAAAGTTTGCTACCTTACTCTCAAGTTACTGGTTAAGACTAAGTATAATACCATCTCAAATTAGTTTCTTATTTCATTTGATACACACGATAAATTATTTGTATATATCATAGAATTTTCTAAGATGTTGATGAATAGTACCACATCGAAGAGTTAAGCAAATAAATGATTCAATATTATATATAAAATCAACCTGAGTATTTAATAAAAATTGTGCTACCTTAATCTCGAGCATTTGGTTAAGATTAAGTGTAGTACCATATCAAATTAGTTTAATATTTTAATTGATGACATCAATATATTATTAGTATAGGTTATAGAGATCATTAAGATGTTGAAGAATAGTACAACATCGATGAGTTAAGAAAACTAGTAATTTAAGATCATATATAAAATCAATAAGGAAGTTAATTGAAAGTTGTGATATCTTAATCTCGAGCGATTGGTCAAGATTAACTGTGGTATAATCTTAAAGTTAAGAAAAAAGAGATTGAAAATTATTTATAAAATCAACGACAGAGTTTAAGAAAAGCCGTGTTAGCTTAATCCCGAGCCTTTGATTAACATTAAGTGTACTAGAATTTTAAATTTGTTTAACGTTTAATTTTATGTCAACGAAGGATTATTATTATATATGTTATAAAATTATTTAAGAAATTGAGCAATGGAACCACATCGAGGAGTTAAGAAAATAATAGATTTAAAACCATATATAAAATCAACGATACTTAATGAAACTTGTGTTACCTTAACCTCGAGCGTTTAGTTAACATTAAGTTTGGTATCATCTTAAACTAGTTTAATATTTAATTTGATGCCAAGAATAGATTATTAGTATATTATATAGAATTATCTAAGATGTAAAGCAATATTACAATATTGAGGAGTTAATTAAATAAGAGATTGAATATCATATATTAAATAACCAAGAGAGTTTAAGAAAAGTTGTGTTATCTTAATATCGAACGTTTGGTTAATATTAAATGTAATACCATCTTAAATTAGATTAAGATATTTAATTTGATGCCAACTATAGGTTATTAGTATGTTTTCTAGAATTCTTTAAAATGTTGATCAAGAGAACCATATATGGAGTTATGCAAAAGGGGATAAAATGTCATTTATAAAATCAACAAAAAAAGTTTATAAAAAGTTTGCTACCTTACTCTCAAGTTACTGGTTAAGACTAAGTATAATACCATCTCAAATTAGTTTCTTATTTCATTTGATACACACGATAAATTATTTGTATATATCATAGAATTTTCTAAGATGTTGATGAATAGTACCACATCGAAGAGTTAAGCAAATAAATGATTCAATATTATATATAAAATCAACCTGAGTATTTAATAAAAATTGTGCTACCTTAATCTCGAGCATTTGGTTAAGATTAAGTGTAGTACCATATCAAATTAGTTTAATATTTTAATTGATGACATCAATATATTATTAGTATAGGTTATAGAGATCATTAAGATGTTGAGCAATAGTACAACATCGATGAGTTAAGAAAACTAGTAATTTAAGATCATATATAAAATCAATAAGGAAGTTAATTGAAAGTTGTGATATCTTAATCTCGAGCGATTGGTCAAGATTAACTGTGGTATATTTATAAAATCAACGACAGAGTTTAAGAAAAGCCGTGTCAGCTTAATCCCGAGCCTTTGATTAACATTAAGTGTACTAGAATTTTAAATTTGTTTAACGTTTAATTTTATGTCAACGAAGGATTATTATTATATATGTTATAGAATTATTTAAGAAATTGAGCAATACAACCACATCGAGGAGTTAAGAAAATAATAGATTTAAAACCATATATAAAATCAACGAGAGTTTATGAAACTTGTGTTACCTTAATCTCGAGCGTTTAGTTAACATTAAGTTTGGTATCATCTTAAACTAGTTTAATATTTAATTTGATGCCAAGAATAGATTATTAGTATATTATATAGAATTATCTAAGATGTAGAGCAATATTACAATATTGAGGAGTTAATTAAATAAGAGATTGAATATCATATATTAAATAACCAAGAGACTTTAAGAAAAGTTGTGTTATCTTAATATCGAACGTTTGGTTAATATTAAATGTAATACCATCTTAAATTAGATTCAGATATTTAATTTGATGCCAACTATAGGTTATTAGTATGTTTTCTAGAATTCTTTAAAATGTTGATCAAGAGAACCATATATGGAGTTATGCAAAAGGGGATAAAATGTCATTTATAAAATCAACAAAAAAAGTTTATAAAAAGTTTGCTACCTTACTCTCAAGTTACTGGTTAAGACTAAGTATAATACCATCTCAAATTAGTTTCTTATTTCATTTGATACACACGATAAATTATTTGTATATATCATAGAATTTTCTAAGATGTTGATGAATAGTACCACATCGAAGAGTTAAGCAAATAAATGATTCAATATTATATATAAAATCAACCTGAGTATTTAATAAAAATTGTGCTACCTTAATCTCGAGCATTTGGTTAAGATTAAGTGTAGTACCATATCAAATTAGTTTAATATTTTAACTGATGACATCAATATATTATTAGTATAGGTTATAGAGATCATTAAGATGTTGAGCAATAGTACAACATCGATGAGTTAAGAAAACTAGTAATTTAAGATCATATATAAAATCAATAAGGAAGTTAATTGAAAGTTGTGATATCTTAATCTCGAGCGATTGGTCAAGATTAACTGTGGTATAATCTTAAAGTTAAGAAAAAAGAGATTGAAAATTATATATAAAATCAACGACAGAGTTTAAGAAAAGCCGTGTTAGCTTAATCCCGAGCCTTTGATTAACATTAAGTGTACTAGAATTTTAAATTTGTTTAACGTTTAATTTTATGTCAACGAAGGATTATTATTATATGTTATAGAATTATTTAAGAAATTGAGCAATAGAACCACATCGAGGAGTTAAGAAAATAATAGATTTAAAACCATATATAAAATCAACGATACTTTATGAAACTTGTGTTACCTTAATCTCGAGCGTTTAGTTAACATTAAGTTTGGTATCATCTTAAACTAGTTTAATATTTAATTTGATGCCAAGAATAGATTATTAGTATATTATATAGAATTATCTAAGATGTAGAGCAATATTACAATATTGAGGAGTTAATTAAATAAGAGATTGAATATCATATATTAAATAACCAAGAGAGTTTAAGAAAAGTTGTGTTATCTTAATATCGAACGTTTGGTTAATATTAAATGTAATACCATCTTAAATTAGATTAAGATATTTAATTTGATGCCAACTATAAGTTATTAGTATGTTTTCTAGAATTCTTTAAAATGTTGATCAAGAGAACCATATATGGAGTTATGAAAAAGGGGATAAAATGTCATTTATAAAATCAACAAGACAGTTTATAAAAAGTTTGCTACCTTACTCTCAAGTGACTGGTTAAGACTAAGTATAATACCATCTCAAATTAGTTTCTTATTTCATTTGATACACACGATAAATTATTTGTATATATCATAGAATTTTCTAAGATGTTGATGAATAGTACCACATCGAAGAGTTAAGCAAATAAGTGATTCAATATTATATATAAAATCAACCTGAGTATTTAATAAAAATTGTGCTACCTTAATCTCGAGCATTTGGTTAAGATTAAGTGTAGTACCATATTAAATTAGTTTAATATTTTCACTGATGACATCAATATATTATTAGTATAGGTTATAGAGATCATTAAGATGTTGAGCAATAGTACGACATCGATGAGTTAAGAAAACTAGTAATTTAAGATCATATATAAAATCAATAAGGAAGTTAATTGAAAGTTGTGATATCTTAATCTCGAGCGATTGGTCAAGATTAACTTGGTATAATCTTAAAGTTAAGAAAAAAGAGATTGAAAATTATATATAAAATCAACGACAGAGTTTAAGAAAAGCCGTGTTAGCTTAATCCCGAGCCTTTGATTAACATTAAGTGTACTAGAATTTTAAATTTGTTTAACGTTTAATTTTATGTCAACGAAGGATTATTATTATATGTTATAGAATTCTTTAAGAAATTGAGCAATAGAACCACATCGAGGAGTTAAGAAAATAATAGATTTAAAACCATATATAAAATCAACGAGAGTTTATGAAACTTGTGTTACCTTAATCTCGAGCGTTTAGTTAACATTAAGTTTGGTATCATCTTAAACTAGTTTAATATTTAATTTGATGCCAAGAATAGATTATTAGTATATTATATAGAATTATCTAAGATGTAGAGCAATATTACAATATTGAGGAGTTAATTAAATAAGAGATTGAATATCATATATTAAATAACCAAGAGAGTTTAAGAAAAGTTGTGTTATCTTAATATCGAACGTTTGGTTAATATTAAATGTAATACCATCTTAAATTAGATTAAGATATTTAATTTGATGCCAACTATAGGTTATTAGTATGTTTTCTAGAGTTCTTTAAAATGTTGATCAAGAGAACCATATATGGAGTTATGAAAAAGGGGATAAAATGACATTTATAAAATCAACAAGACAGTTTATAAAAAGTTTGCTACCTTACTCTCAAGTGACTGGTTAAGACTAAGTATAATACCATCTCAAATTAGTTTCTTATTTCATTTGATACACACGATAAATTATTTGTATATATCATAGAATTTTCTAAGATGTTGATGAATAGTACCACATCGAAGAGTTAAGCAAATAAGTGATTCAATATTATATATAAAATCAACCTGAGTATTTAATAAAAATTGTGCTACCTTAATCTCGAGCATTTGGTTAAGATTAAGTGTAGTACCATATTAAATTAGTTTAATATTTTAACCAATGACATCAATATATTATTAGTATAGGTTATAGAGATCATTAAGATGTTGAGCAATAGTACAACATCGATGAGTTAAGAAAACTAGTAATTTAAGATCATATATAAAATCAATAAGGAAGTTAATTGAAAGTTGTGATATCTTAATCTCGAGCGATTGGTCAATATTAACTGTGGTATAATCTTAAAGTTAAGAAAAAAGAGATTGAAAATTATATAAAATCAACGACACAGTTTAAGAAAAGCCGTGTTAGCTTAATCCCGAGCCTTTGATTAACATTAAGTGTACTAGAATTTTAAATTTGTTTAACGTTTAATTTTATGTCAACGAAGGATTATTATTATATGTTATAGAATTCTTTAAGAAATTGAGCAATAGAACCACATCGAGGAGTTAAGAAAATAATAGATTTAAAACCATATATAAAATCAACAAGAGTTTATGAAACTTGTGTTACCTTAATCTCGAGCGTTTAGTTAACATTAAGTTTGGTATCATCTTAAATTAGTTTAATATTTAATTTGATGCCATGAATAGATTATTATTATATTATATAGAATTATCTAAGATGTAGAGCAATATTACAATATTGAGGAGTTAATTAAATAAGAGATTGAATATCATATATTAAATAACCAAGAGAGTTTAAGAAAAGTTGTGTTATCTTAATATCGAATGTTTGGTTAATATTAAATGTAATACCATCTTAAATTAGATTAAGATATTTAATTTGATGCCAACTATAAGTCATTAGTATGTTTTCTAGAGTTCTTTAAAATGTTGATCAAGAGAACCATATATGGAGTTATGAAAAAGGGGATAAAATGACATTTATAAAATCAACAAGACAATTTATAAAAAGTTTGCTACCTTACTCTCAAGTGATTGGTTAAGACTAAGTATAATACCATCTCAAATTAGTTTCTTATTTCATTTGATACACACGATAAATTATTTGTATATATCATAGAATTTTCTAAGATGTTGATGAATAGTACCACATCAAAGAGTGAAGCAAATAAGTGATTCAATATTATATATAAAATCAACCTGAGTATTTAATAAAAATTGTGCTACCTTAATCTCGAGCATTAGGTTAAGATTAAGTGTAGTACCATATTAAATTAGTTTAATATTTTCACTGATGACATCAATATATTATTAGTATAGGTTATAGAGATCATTAAGATGTTGAGCAATAGTACGACATCGATGAGTTAAGAAAACTTGTAATTTAAGATCATATATAAAATCAATAAGGAAGTTAACTGAAAGTTGTGATATCTTAATCTCGAGTGATTGGTCAAGATTAACTTTGGTATAATCTTAAAGTTAAGAAAAAAGAGATTGAAAATTATATATCAAATCAACGACAGAGTTTAAGAAAAGTCGTGTTAGCTTAATCTCGAGCCTTTGATTAACATTAAGTGTACTAGAATTTTAAATTTGTTTAACGTTTAATTTTATGTCAATGAAGGATTATTATTATATGTTATAGAATTCTTTAAGAAATTGAGCAATAGAACCACATCGAGGAGTTAAGAAAATAATAGATTTAAAACCATATATAAAATCAACAAGAGTTTATGAAACTTGTGTTACCTTAATCTCGAGCGTTTAGTTAACATTAAGTTTGGTATCATCTTAAATTAGTTTAATATTTAATTTGATGCCATGAATAGATTATTATTATATTATATAGAATTATCTAAGATGTAGAGCAATATTACAATATTGAGGAGTTAATTAAATAAGAGATTGAATATCATATATTAAATAACCAAGAGAGTTTAAGAAAAGTTGTGTTATCTTAATATCGAACGTTTGGTTAATATTAAATGTAATACCATCTTAAATTAGATTAAGATATTTAATTTGATGCCAACTATAAGTTATTAGTATGTTTTCTAGAGTTCTTTAAAATGTTGATCAAGAGAACCATATATGGAGTTATGAAAAAGGGGATAAAATGACATTTATAAAATCAACAAGACAGTTTATAAAAAGTTTGCTACCTTACTCTCAAGTGATTGGTTAAGACTAAGTATAATACCATCTCAAATTAGTTTCTTATTTCATTTGATACACACGATAAATTATTTGTATATATCATAGAATTTTCTAAGATGTTGATGAATAGTACCACATCAAAGAGTTAAGCAAATAAGTGATTCAATATTATATATAAAATCAACCTGAGTATTTAATAAAAATTGTGCTACCTTAATCTCGAGCATTTGGTTAAGATTAAGTGTAGTACCATATTAAATTAGTTTAATATTTTCACTGATGACATCAATATATTATTAGTATAGGTTATAGAGATCATTAAGATGTTGAGCAATAGTACGACATCGATGAGTTAAGAAAACTAGTAATTTAAGATCATATATAAAATCAATAAGGAAGTTAATTGAAAGTTGTGATATCTTAATCTCGAGCGATTGGTCAAGATTAACTTTGGTATAATCTTAAAGTTAAGAAAAAAGAGATTGAAAATTATATATAAAATCAACGACAGAGTTTAAGAAAAGCCGTGTTAGCTTAATCTCGAGCCTTTGATTAACATTAAGTGTACTAGAATTTTAAATTTGTTTAACGTTTAATTTTATGTCAACGAAGGATTATATTATATGTTATAGAATTCTTTAAGAAATTGAGCAATAGAACCACATCGAGGAGTTAAGAAAATAATAGATTTAAAACCATATATAAAATCAACAAGAGTTTATGAAACTTGTGTTACCTTAATCTCGAGCGTTTAGTTAACATTAAGTTTGGTATCATCTTAAACTAGTTTAATATTTAATTTGATGCCAAGAATAGATTATTAGTATATTATATAGAATTATCTAAGATGTAGAGCAATATTACAATATTGAGGAGTTAATTAAATAAGAGATTGAATATCATATATTAAATAACCAAGAGAGTTTAAGAAAAGTTGTGTTATCTTAATATCGAACGTTTGGTTAATATTAAATGTAATACCATCTTAAATTAGATTAAGATATTTAATTTGATGCCAACTATAAGTTATTAGTATGTTTTCTAGAGTTCTTTAAAATGTTGATCAAGAGAACCATATATGGAGTTATGAAAAAGGGGATAAAATGACATTTATAAAATCAACAAGACAGTTTATAAAAAGTTTGCTACCTTACTCTCAAGTGACTGGTTAAGACTAAGTATAATACCATCTCAAATTAGTTTCTTATTTCATTTGATACACACGATAAATTATTTGTATATATCATAGAATTTTCTAAGATGTTGATGAATAGTACCACATCGAAGAGTTAAGCAAATAAGTGATTCAATATTATATATAAAATCAACCTGAGTATTTAATAAAAATTGTGCTACCTTAATCTCGAGCATTTGGTTAAGATTAAGTGTAGTACCATATTAAATTAGTTTAATATTTTAACCAATGACATCAATATATTATTAGTATAGGTTATAGAGATCATTAAGATGTTGAGCAATAGTACAACATCGATGAGTTAAGAAAACTAGTAATTTAAGATCATATATAAAATCAATAAGGAAGTTAATTGAAAGTTGTGATATCTTAATCTCGAGCGATTGGTCAAGATTAACTGTGGTATAATCTTAAAGTTAAGAAAAAAGAGATTGAAAATTATATATAAAATCAACGACACAGTTTAAGAAAAGCCGTGTTAGCTTAATCCCGAGCCTTTGATTAACATTAAGTGTACTAGAATTTTAAATTTGTTTAACGTTTAATTTTATGTCAACGAAGGATTATTATTATATGTTATAGAATTCTTTAAGAAATTGAGCAATAGAACCACATCGAGGAGTTAAGAAAATAATAGATTTAAAACCATATATAAAATCAACAAGAGTTTATGAAACTTGTGTTACCTTAATCTCGAGCGTTTAGTTAACATTAAGTTTGGTATCATCTTAAATTAGTTTAATATTTAATTTGATGCCATGAATAGATTATTATATATTATATAGAATTATCTAAGATGTAGAGCAATATTACAATATTGAGGAGTTAATTAAATAAGAGATTGAATATCATATATTAAATAACCAAGAGAGTTTAAGAAAAGTTGTGTTATCTTAATATCGAACGTTTGGTTAATATTAAATGTAATACCATCTTAAATTAGATTAAGATATTTAATTTGATGCCAACTATAAGTTATTAGTATGTTTTCTAGAGTTCTTTAAAATGTTGATCAAGAGAACCATATATGGAGTTATGAAAAAGGGGATAAAATGACATTTATAAAATCAACAAGACAGTTTATAAAAAGTTTGCTACCTTACTCTCAAGTGATTGGTTAAGACTAAGTATAATACCATCTCAAATTAGTTTCTTATTTCATTTGATACACACGATAAATTATTTGTATATATCATAGAATTTTCTAAGATGTTGATGAATAGTACCACATCAAAGAGTGAAGCAAATAAGTGATTCAATATTATATATAAAATCAACCTGAGTATTTAATAAAAATTGTGCTACCTTAATCTCGAGCATTTGGTTAAGATTAAGTGTAGTACCATATTAAATTAGTTTAATATTTTCACTGATGACATCAATATATTATTAGTATAGGTTATAGAGATCATTAAGATGTTGAGCAATAGTACGACATCGATGAGTTAAGAAAACTAGTAATTTAAGATCATATATAAAATCAATAAGGAAGTTAATTGAAAGTTGTGATATCTTAATCTCGAGCGATTGGTCAAGATTAACTTTGGTATAATCTTAAAGTTAAGAAAAAAGAGATTGAAAATTATATATAAAATCAACGACAGAGTTTAAGAAAAGCCGTGTTAGCTTAATCTCGAGCCTTTGATTAACATTAAGTGTACTAGAATTTTAAATTTGTTTAACGTTTAATTTTATGTCAACGAAGGATTATTATTATATGTTATAGAATTCTTTAAGAAATTGAGCAATAGAACCACATCGAGGAGTTAAGAAAATAATAGATTTAAAACCATATATAAAATCAACAAGAGTTTATGAAACTTGTGTTACCTTAATCTCGAGCGTTTAGTTAACATTAAGTTTGGTATCATCTTAAACTAGTTTAATATTTAATTTGATGCCAAGAATAGATTATTAGTATATTATATAGAATTATCTAAGATGTAGAGCAATATTACAATATTGAGGAGTTAATTAAATAAGAGATTGAATATCATATATTAAATAACCAAGAGAGTTTAAGAAAAGTTGTGTTATCTTAATATCGAACGTTTGGTTAATATTAAATGTAATACCATCTTAAATTAGATTAAGATATTTAATTTGATGCCAACTATAAGTTATTAGTATGTTTTCTAGAGTTCTTTAAAATGTTGATCAAGAGAACCATATATGGAGTTATGAAAAAGGGGATAAAATGACATTTATAAAATCAACAAGACAGTTTATAAAAAGTTTGCTACCTTACTCTCAAGTGACTGGTTAAGACTAAGTATAATACCATCTCAAATTAGTTTCTTATTTCATTTGATACACACGATAAATTATTTGTATATATCATAGAATTTTCTAAGATGTTGATGAATAGTACCACATCGAAGAGTTAAGCAAATAAGTGATTCAATATTATATATAAAATCAACCTGAGTATTTAATAAAAATTGTGCTACCTTAATCTCGAGCATTTGGTTAAGATTAAGTGTAGTACCATATTAAATTAGTTTAATATTTTCACTGATGACATCAATATATTATTAGTATAGGTTATAGAGATCATTAAGATGTTGAGCAATAGTACGACATCGATGAGTTAAGAAAACTAGTAATTTAAGATCATATATAAAATCAATAAGGAAGTTAATTGAAAGTTGTGATATCTTAATCTCGAGCGATTGGTCAAGATTAACTGTGGTATAATCTTAAAGTTAAGAAAAAAGAGATTGAAAATTATATATAAAATCAACGACAGAGTTTAAGAAAAGCCGTGTTAGCTTAATCTCGAGCCTTTGATTAACATTAAGTGTACTAGAATTTTAAATTTGTTTAACGTTTAATTTTATGTCAACGAAGGATTATTATTATATGTTATAGAATTCTTTAAGAAATTGAGCAATAGAACCACATCGAGGAGTTAAGAAAATAATAGATTTAAAACCATATATAAAATCAACAAGAGTTTATGAAACTTGTGTTACCTTAATCTCGAGCGTTTAGTTAACATTAAGTTTGGTATCATCTTAAATTAGTTTAATATTTAATTTGATGCCATGAATAGATTATTATTATATTATATAGAATTATCTAAGATGTAGAGCAATATTACAATATTGAGGAGTTAATTAAATAAGAGATTGAATATCATATATTAAATAACCAAGAGAGTTTAAGAAAAGTTGTGTTATCTTAATATCGAACGTTTGGTTAATATTAAATGTAATACCATCTTAAATTAGATTAAGATATTTAATTTGATGCCAACTATAAGTTATTAGTATGTTTTCTAGAGTTCTTTAAAATGTTGATCAAGAGAACCATATATGGAGTTATGAAAAAGGGGATAAAATGACATTTATAAAATCAACAAGACAGTTTATAAAAAGTTTGCTACCTTACTCTCAAGTGATTGGTTAAGACTAAGTATAATACCATCTCAAATTAGTTTCTTATTTCATTTGATACACACGATAAATTATTTGTATATATCATAGAATTTTCTAAGATGTTGATGAATAGTACCACATCAAAGAGTGAAGCAAATAAGTGATTCAATATTATATATAAAATCAACCTGAGTATTTAATAAAAATTGTGCTACCTTAATCTCGAGCATTTGGTTAAGATTAAGTGTAGTACCATATTAAATTAGTTTAATATTTTCACTGATGACATCAATATATTATTAGTATAGGTTATAGAGATCATTAAGATGTTGAGCAATAGTACGACATCGATGAGTTAAGAAAACTAGTAATTTAAGATCATATATAAAATCAATAAGGAAGTTAATTGAAAGTTGTGATATCTTAATCTCGAGCGATTGGTCAAGATTAACTTTGGTATAATCTTAAAGTTAAGAAAAAAGAGATTGAAAATTATATATAAAATCAACGACAGAGTTTAAGAAAAGCCGTGTTAGCTTAATCTCGAGCCTTTGATTAACATTAAGTGTACTAGAATTTTAAATTTGTTTAACGTTTAATTTTATGTCAACGAAGGATTATTATTATATGTTATAGAATTCTTTAAGAAATTGAGCAATAGAACCACATCGAGGAGTTAAGAAAATAATAGATTTAAAACCATATATAAAATCAACAAGAGTTTATGAAACTTGTGTTACCTTAATCTCGAGCGTTTAGTTAACATTAAGTTTGGTATCATCTTAAATTAGTTTAATATTTAATTTGATGCCATGAATAGATTATTATTATATTATATAGAATTATCTAAGATGTAGAGCAATATTACAATATTGAGGAGTTAATTAAATAAGAGATTGAATATCATATATTAAATAACCAAGAGAGTTTAAGAAAAGTTGTGTTATCTTAATATCGAACGTTTGGTTAATATTAAATGTAATACCATCTTAAATTAGATTAAGATATTTAATTTGATGCCAACTATAAGTTATTAGTATGTTTTCTAGAGTTCTTTAAAATGTTGATCAAGAGAACCATATATGGAGTTATGAAAAAGGGGATAAAATGACATTTATAAAATCAACAAGACAGTTTATAAAAAGTTTGCTACCTTACTCTCAAGTGATTGGTTAAGACTAAGTATAATACCATCTCAAATTAGTTTCTTATTTCATTTGATACACACGATAAATTATTTGTATATATCATAGAATTTTCTAAGATGTTGATGAATAGTACCACATCAAAGAGTGAAGCAAATAAGTGATTCAATATTATATATAAAATCAACCTGAGTATTTAATAAAAATTGTGCTACCTTAATCTCGAGCATTTGGTTAAGATTAAGTGTAGTACCATATTAAATTAGTTTAATATTTTCACTGATGACATCAATATATTATTAGTATAGGTTATAGAGATCATTAAGATGTTGAGCAATAGTACGACATCGATGAGTTAAGAAAACTAGTAATTTAAGATCATATATAAAATCAATAAGGAAGTTAATTGAAAGTTGTGATATCTTAATCTCGAGCGATTGGTCAAGATTAACTTTGGTATAATCTTAAAGTTAAGAAAAAAGAGATTGAAAATTATATATAAAATCAACGACAGAGTTTAAGAAAAGCCGTGTTAGCTTAATCTCGAGCCTTTGATTAACATTAAGTGTACTAGAATTTTAAATTTGTTTAACGTTTAATTTTATGTCAACGAAGGATTATTATTATATGTTATAGAATTCTTTAAGAAATTGAGCAATAGAACCACATCGAGGAGTTAAGAAAATAATAGATTTAAAACCATATATAAAATCAACAAGAGTTTATGAAACTTGTGTTACCTTAATCTCGAGCGTTTAGTTAACATTAAGTTTGGTATCATCTTAAATTAGTTTAATATTTAATTTGATGCCATGAATAGATTATTATTATATTATATAGAATTATCTAAGATGTAGAGCAATATTACAATATTGAGGAGTTAATTAAATAAGAGATTGAATATCATATATTAAATAACCAAGAGAGTTTAAGAAAAGTTGTGTTATCTTAATATCGAACGTTTGGTTAATATTAAATGTAATACCATCTTAAATTAGATTAAGATATTTAATTTGATGCCAACTATAAGTTATTAGTATGTTTTCTAGAGTTCTTTAAAATGTTGATCAAGAGAACCATATATGGAGTTATGAAAAGGGGATAAAATGACATTTATAAAATCAACAAGACAGTTTATAAAAAGTTTGCTACCTTACTCTCAAGTGATTGGTTAAGACTAAGTATAATACCATCTCAAATTAGTTTCTTATTTCATTTGATACACACGATAAATTATTTGTATATATCATAGAATTTTCTAAGATGTTGATGAATAGTACCACATCAAAGAGTTAAGCAAATAAGTGATTCAATATTATATATAAAATCAACCTGAGTATTTAATAAAAATTGTGCTACCTTAATCTCGAGCATTTGGTTAAGATTAAGTGTAGTACCATATTAAATTAGTTTAATATTTTCACTGATGACATCAATATATTATTAGTATAGGTTATAGAGATCATTAAGATGTTGAGCAATAGTACGACATCGATGAGTTAAGAAAACTAGTAATTTAAGATCATATATAAAATCAATAAGGAAGTTAATTGAAAGTTGTGATATCTTAATCTCGAGCGATTGGTCAAGATTAACTTTGGTATAATCTTAAAGTTAAGAAAAAAGAGATTGAAAATTATATATAAAATCAACGACAGAGTTTAAGAAAAGCCGTGTTAGCTTAATCTCGAGCCTTTGATTAACATTAAGTGTACTAGAATTTTAAATTTGTTTAACGTTTAATTTTATGTCAACGAAGGATTATTATTATATGTTATAGAATTCTTTAAGAAATTGAGCAATAGAACCACATCGAGGAGTTAAGAAAATAATAGATTTAAAACCATATATAAAATCAACAAGAGTTTATGAAACTTGTGTTACCTTAATCTCGAGCGTTTAGTTAACATTAAGTTTGGTATCATCTTAAATTAGTTTAATATTTAATTTGATGCCATGAATAGATTATTATTATATTATATAGAATTATCTAAGATGTAGAGCAATATTACAATATTGAGGAGTTAATTAAATAAGAGATTGAATATCATATATTAAATAACCAAGAGAGTTTAAGAAAAGTTGTGTTATCTTAATATCGAACGTTTGGTTAATATTAAATGTAATACCATCTTAAATTAGATTAAGATATTTAATTTGATGCCAACTATAAGTTATTAGTATGTTTTCTAGAGTTCTTTAAAATGTTGATCAAGAGAACCATATATGGAGTTATGAAAAAGGGGATAAAATGACATTTATAAAATCAACAAGACAGTTTATAAAAAGTTTGCTACCTTACTCTCAAGTGATTGGTTAAGACTAAGTATAATACCATCTCAAATTAGTTTCTTATTTCATTTGATACACACGATAAATTATTTGTATATATCATAGAATTTTCTAAGATGTTGATGAATAGTACCACATCAAAGAGTGAAGCAAATAAGTGATTCAATATTATATATAAAATCAACCTGAGTATTTAATAAAAATTGTGCTACCTTAATCTCGAGCATTTGGTTAAGATTAAGTGTAGTACCATATTAAATTAGTTTAATATTTTCACTGATGACATCAATATATTATTAGTATAGGTTATAGAGATCATTAAGATGTTGAGCAATAGTACGACATCGATGAGTTAAGAAAACTAGTAATTTAAGATCATATATAAAATCAATAAGGAAGTTAATTGAAAGTTGTGATATCTTAATCTCGAGCGATTGGTCAAGATTAACTTTGGTATAATCTTAAAGTTAAGAAAAAAGAGATTGAAAATTATATATAAAATCAACGACAGAGTTTAAGAAAAGCCGTGTTAGCTTAATCTCGAGCCTTTGATTAACATTAAGTGTACTAGAATTTTAAATTTGTTTAACGTTTAATTTTATGTCAACGAAGGATTATTATTATATGTTATAGAATTCTTTAAGAAATTGAGCAATAGAACCACATCGAGGAGTTAAGAAAATAATAGATTTAAAACCATATATAAAATCAACAAGAGTTTATGAAACTTGTGTTACCTTAATCTCGAGCGTTTAGTTAACATTAAGTTTGGTATCATCTTAAATTAGTTTAATATTTAATTTGATGCCATGAATAGATTATTATTATATTATATAGAATTATCTAAGATGTAGAGCAATATTACAATATTGAGGAGTTAATTAAATAAGAGATTGAATATCATATATTAAATAACCAAGAGAGTTTAAGAAAAGTTGTGTTATCTTAATATCGAACGTTTGGTTAATATTAAATGTAATACCATCTTAAATTAGATTAAGATATTTAATTTGATGCCAACTATAAGTTATTAGTATGTTTTCTAGAGTTCTTTAAAATGTTGATCAAGAGAACCATATATGGAGTTATGAAAAGGGGATAAAATGACATTTATAAAATCAACAAGACAGTTTATAAAAAGTTTGCTACCTTACTCTCAAGTGATTGGTTAAGACTAAGTATAATACCATCTCAAATTAGTTTCTTATTTCATTTGATACACACGATAAATTATTTGTATATATCATAGAATTTTCTAAGATGTTGATGAATAGTACCACATCAAAGAGTTAAGCAAATAAGTGATTCAATATTATATATAAAATCAACCTGAGTATTTAATAAAAATTGTGCTACCTTAATCTCGAGCATTTGGTTAAGATTAAGTGTAGTACCATATTAAATTAGTTTAATATTTTCACTGATGACATCAATATATTATTAGTATAGGTTATAGAGATCATTAAGATGTTGAGCAATAGTACGACATCGATGAGTTAAGAAAACTTGTAATTTAAGATCATATATAAAATCAATAAGGAAGTTAACTGAAAGTTGTGATATCTTAATCTCGAGCGATTGGTCAAGATTAACTTTGGTATAATCTTAAAGTTAAGAAAAAAGAGATTGAAAATTATATATAAAATCAACGACAGAGTTTAAGAAAAGTCGTGTTAGCTTAATCTCGAGCCTTTGATTAACATTAAGTGTACTAGAATTTTAAATTTGTTTAACGTTTAATTTTATGTCAACGAAGGATTATTATTATATGTTATAGAATTCTTTAAGAAATTGAGCAATAGAACCACATCGAGGAGTTAAGAAAATAATAGATTTAAAACCATATATAAAATCAACAAGAGTTTATGAAACTTGTGTTACCTTAATCTCGAGCGTTTAGTTAACATTAAGTTTGGTATCAATCTTAAATTAGTTTAATATTTAATTTGATGCCATGAATAGATTATTATTATATTATATAGAATTATCTAAGATGTAGAGCAATATTACAATATTGAGGAGTTAATTAAATAAGAGATTGAATATCATATATTAAATAACCAAGAGAGTTTAAGAAAAGTTGTGTTATCTTAATATCGAACGTTTGGTTAATATTAAATGTAATACCATCTTAAATTAGATTAAGATATTTAATTTGATGCCAACTATAAGTTATTAGTATGTTTTCTAGAGTTCTTTAAAATGTTGATCAAGAGAACCATATATGGAGTTATGAAAAAGGGGATAAAATGACATTTATAAAATCAACAAGACAGTTTATAAAAAGTTTGCAACCTTACTCTCAAGTGACTGGTTAAGACTAAGTATAATACCATCTCAAATTAGTTTCTTATTTCATTTGATACACACGATAAATTATTTGTATATATCATAGAATTTTCTAAGATGTTGATGAATAGTACCACAACGAAGAGTTAGGCAAATAAGTGGTTCAATATTATATATAAAATCAACGTGAGTATTTAATAAAAATTGTGCTACCTTAATCTCGAGCATTTGGTTAAGATTAAGTGTAGTACCATATTAAATTAGTTTAATATTTTCACTAATGACATCAATATATTATTAGTATAGGTTATAGAGATCATTAAGATGTTGAGCAATAGTACGACATCGATGAGTTAAGAAAACTAGTAATTTAAGATCATATATAAAATCAATAAGGAAGTTAATTGAAAGTTGTGATATCTTAATCTCGAGCGATTGGTCAAGATTAACTGTGGTATAATCTTAAAGTTAAGAAAAAAGAGATTGAAAATTATATATAAAATCAACGACACAGTTTAAGAAAAGCCGTGTTAGCTTAATCCCGAGCCTTTGATTAACATTAAGTGTACTAGAATTTTAAATTTGTTTAACGTTTAATTTTATGTCAACGAAGGATTATTATTATATGCTATAGAATTCTTTAAGAAATTGAGCAATAGAACCACATCGAGGAGTTGTGAAAATAATAGATTTAAAACCATATATAAAATCAACAAGAGTTTATGAAACTTGTGTTACCTTAATCTCGAGCGTTTAGTTAACATTAAGTTTGTATCATCTTAAATTAGTTTAATATTTAATTTGATGCCATGAATAGATTATTATTATATTATATAGAATTATCTAAGATGTAGAGCAATATTACAATATTGAGGAGTTAATTAAATAAGAGATTGAATATCATATATTAAATAACCAAGAGAGTTTAAGAAAAGTTGTGTTATCTTAATATCGAACGTTTGGTTAATATTAAATGTAATACCATCTTAAATTAGATTAAGATATTTAATTTGATGCCAACTATAAGTTATTAGTATGTTTTCTAGAGTTCTTTAAAATGTTGATCAAGAGAACCATATATGGAGTTATGAAAATGGGGATAAAATGACATTTATAAAATCAACAAGACAGTTTATAAATAGTTTGCTACCCTACTCTCAAGTGATTGGTTAAGACTAAGTATAATTCCATCTCAAATTAGTTTCTTATTTCATTTGATACACACGATAAATTATTTGTATATATCATAGAATTTTCTAAGATGTTGATGAATAGTACCACATCAAAGAGTTAAGCAAATAAGTGATTCAATATTATATAAAAAATCAACCTGAGTATTTAATAAAAATTGTGCTACCTTAATCTCGAGCATTTGGTTAAGATTAAGTGTAGTACCATATTAAATTAGTTTAATATTTTCACTGGTGACATCAATATCTTATTAGTATAGGTTATAGAGATCATTAAGATGTTGAGCAATAGTACGACATCGATGAGTTAAGAAAACTAGTAATTTAAGATCATATATAAAATCAATAAGGAAGTTAATTGAAAGTTGTGATATCTTAATCTCGAGCGAATGGTCAAGATTAACTTTGGTATAATCTTAAAGTTAAGAAAAAAGAGATTGAAAATTATATATAAAATCAACGACAGAGTTTAAGAAAAGCCGTGTTAGCTTAATCTCGAGCCTTTGATTAACATTAAGTGTACTAGAATTTTAAATTTGTTTAACGTTTAATTTTATGTCAACGAAGGATTAATATTATATGTTATAGAATTCTTTAAGAAATTGAGCAATAGAACCACATCGAGGAGTTAAGAAAATAATAGATTTAAAACCATATATAAAATCAACAAGAGTTTATGAAACTTGTGTTACCTTAATCTCGAGCGTTTAGTTAACATTAAGTTTGGTATCATCTTAAACTAGTTTAATATTTAATTTGATGCCAAGAATAGATTATTAGTATATTATATAGAATTATCTAAGATGTAGAGCAATATTACAATATTGAGGAGTTAATTAAATAAGAGATTGAATATCATATATTAAATAACCAAGAGAGTTTAAGAAAAGTTGTGTTATCTTAATATCGAACGTTTGGTTAATATTAAATGTAATACCATCTTAAATTAGATTAAGATATTTAATTTGATGCCAACTATAAGTTATTAGTATGTTTTCTAGAGTTCTTTAAAATGTTGATCAAGAGAACCATATATGGAGTTATGAAAATGGGGATAAAATGACATTTATAAAATCAACAAGACAGTTTACAAAAAGTTTGCTACCTTACTCTCAAGTGATTGGTTAAGACTAAGTATAATACCATCTCAAATTAGTTTCTTATTTCATTTGATACACACGATAAATTATTTGTATATATCATAGATTTTTCTAAGATGTTGATGAATAGTACCACATCAAAGAGTGAAGCAAATAAGTGATTCAATATTATATATAAAATCAACCTGAGTATTTAATAAAAATTGTGCTACCTTAATCTCGAGCATTTGGTTAAGATTAAGTGTAGTACCATATTAAATTAGTTTAATATTTTCACTGATGACATCAATATATTATTAGTATAGGTTATAGAGATCATTAAGATGTTGAGCAATAGTACGACATCGATGAGTTAAGAAAACTAGTAATTTAAGATCATATATAAAATCAATAAGGAAGTTAATTGAAAGTTGTGATATCTTAATCTCGAGCGATTGGTCAAGATTAACTTTGGTATAATCTTAAAGTTAAGAAAAAAGAGATTGAAAATTATATATAAAATCAACGACAGAGTTTAAGAAAAGCCGTGTTAGCTTAATCTCGAGCCTTTGATTAACATTAAGTGTACTAGAATTTTAAATTTGTTTAACGTTTAATTTTATGTCAACGAAGGATTATTATTATATGTTATAGAATTATTTAAGAAATTGAGCAATAGAACCACATCGAGGAGTTAAGAAAATAATAGATTTAAAACCATATATAAAATCAACAAGAGTTTATGAAACTTGTGTTACCTTAATCTCGAGCGTTTAGTTAACATTAAGTTTGGTATCAATCTTAAATTAGTTTAATATTTAATTTGATGCCATGAATAGATTATTATTATATTATATAGAATTATCTAAGATGTAGAGCAATATTACAATATTGAGGAGTTAATTAAATAAGAGATTGAATATCATATATTAAATAACCAAGAGAGTTTAAGAAAAGTTGTGTTATCTTAATATCGAACGTTTGGTTAATATTAAATGTAATACCATCTTAAATTAGATTAAGATATTTAATTTGATGCCAACTATAGGTTATTAGTATGTTTTCTAGAATTCTTTAAAATGTTGATCAAGAGAACCATATATGGAGTTATGCAAAAGGGGATAAAATGTCATTTATAAAATCAACAAAAAAGTTTATAAAAAGTTTGCTACCTTAATCTCAAGTTACTGGTTAAGACTAAGTATAATACCATCTCAAATTAGTTTCTTATTTCATTTGATACACACGATAATTTATTTGTATATATCATAGAATTTTCTAAGATGTTGATGAATAGTACCACATCAAAGAGTGAAGCAAATAAGTGATTCAATATTATATATAAAATCAACCTGAGTATTTAATAAAAATTGTGCTACCTTAATCTCGAGCATTTGGTTAAGATTAAGTGTAGTACCATATTAAATTAGTTTAATATTTTCACTGATGACATCAATATATTATTAGTATAGGTTATAGAGATCATTAAGATGTTGAACAATAGTACGACATCGATGATGTAACAACCCGTATAATATATATCTAGAATAATATCATACAAGTGTTAAATTTTGGTACTGTCACAACATAAGTGCCTAATGGCATCAATATATATACATGTCCAAACTAAAACATCAATGGAACATGTCATACAATAATGCCTAAACAATAAAAATCTAAGAACTATGTACAATATCTTCACTGCACACAACTCCACAACGGAAGATTATGCTAAACAGCAACCCTTGAAACATCCATAACAGCTTCTCTTAGTTTCACCTGTAAAGAATTACCTGAAAAATAACAACAATGATGGGATGAGATAATAATCTCAGTGAGTTCTCCTATCCTATGGGTCCACTCGGTTCTACGGGGTATTCTAATCGATATTCAACTCATATCCAACTCAAGTCAACAAGGGAACGAAGACTTGAGCGATGGGGAAACTATCTCGCAATTGTATGGCAACATGCATCTGAGTTCTCATAACTCAACCACGATCATTATTCAGATTCACGCAACATCGATCCCCAACCGGACCTACGTCTAGGCCAAGGCTTGGTTCACGCATGTCCGTATGATTCGACTTTCGCGGTGGATATCTGGTTCCCCTATGGGACTTAAACCCACTTTTAAGAACCATCACCCGTACGGGACTCTAACCCACCTAGGGTATCTTTCACCGTATAGGACTCTAACCCACATAGGTGTCCACCTTTCCCCCATGTCCGCCATGGTTGGGGCTCAAACCCATTTGAGGCTCGAATCATTGGTCCCACATCCCAATGCTTACTCATCTAAGCATACCACAAGAGATGTGTACCACCACAGAAAAAAAAACACATTCTGAATACATGATCGGTTCCATAAAACATTGGTTCCACGAACCATAACAAAGTTCGGTTCCAAAAATCATTGGTTCCATGAACCATAACAGAATTCATTAATCACAGGTGACTTCATTCACCACAATACACAAATAATAACATGGCATGTTCCATACAATGCGTCTCATTCTCAATCATGGCAACAATTCGTCCACGACCTCACATAAGCGTCGTACGAATGAATACCGTATTCTCATACATATCACACATGTTCCATAATAGATCATATTTCTAAGTTATTAATCACGTCATTCTCCTAGGTTTCCTCACTCATCTTTGTAGAGTTTTAATCATGTTACTTCACCTTTCACATAACAACAATATTTAATTTTCATCATGATAAAATTCATGGCATTTATAAATCACATCCTATTCTATAACATGGAACAATAATAATAGTCTTTTATGTTATCTTTAGTCGTGTTATTTCACAATCAACCATATCAACCATGTTTAACACCCATCATAAATATAATTCATTTAATTTGTAAGACACATAATTTACTATAATATGATATTATAATAATAGCCTTTTTCATTATCTTACTAATGCATCCGTCCGCATCCAAAACGGAGCTATAATGCTCAATTAATTCATTAATCTATCTTAATCAAGATTTAGATTAATATTTATTCATTGCATAAGTATTCAACAACAACCTCTCTAGCCTAGTGGTAAGGCATGAAGTGAATTTTGCTACGCGTTAACCGGTTAACTCATACCGTTAACTCATACCGTTAACCGGTTAACACTGTAAAAAGAGGAAAAATTCCAATTTCAAATTAATTCTCTCAGTACCTTCTTTCCTTAAATAACTCAACTCACCTAGTAGAAGAAGAAGATGAAGTTGTTGATGATGAAGATGAGATGATGATGGAGGTTTCCTTCCTCTTCTTCTCCCATGAGTCTTCTTCTTCCTTCCTTCTCTTTTCCTCTTTCTTTCTCTTCTTTTCTTCTCTTTCTTTTCCTTTTCCTTCCTGATATCTCTCACTCTCTCTTCTTCTATTCTTATCCTCTTCTTCTTTTCTTTCTCTACCACACAATATATATATAATATATATAATATATAATATTAAGTAATAACAAAATATCCCAATTGATATTTCATCCTCCAACACCAATTGACCAATTATTAATGTTACCAAAATGTCCTCTCTTGTAATTATTAATATTGGTCTGTCTCTTTATTAATAATCAATCTCTTCAGAGTTCACCGGTTACTCTGTTGGTCCTAATTGACAATATTTATAACACATAGGAGCTCCAATTGTTACAACTAACAAAAGATATATTACACAGGTACTCAATTGATCTCAACTGACAACTAATTGAGCATTTAAGGGAATATGGGATATTACAGATGAGTTAAGAAAACTAGTAATTTAAGATCATATATAAAATCAATAAGGAAGTTAATTGAAAGTTGTGATATCTTAATCTCGAGCGATTGGTCAAGATTAACTTTGGTATAATCTTAAAGTTAAGAAAAAAGAGATTGAAAATTATATATAAAATCAACGACAGAGTTTAAGAAAAGCCGTGTTAGCTTAATCTCGAGCCTTTGATTAACATTAAGTGTACTAGAATTTTAAATTTGTTTAACGTTTAATTTTATGTCAACGAAGGATTATTATTATATGTTATAGAATTCTTTAAGAAATTGAGCAATAGAACCACATCGAGGAGTTAAGAAAATAATAGATTTAAAACCATATATAAAATCAACAAGAGTTTATGAAACTTGTGTTACCTTAATCTCGAGCGTTTAGTTAACATTAAGTTTGGTATCATCTTAAATTAGTTTAATATTTAATTTGATGCCATGAATAGATTATTATTATATTATATAGAATTATCTAAGATGTAGAGCAATATTACAATATTGAGGAGTTAATTAAATAAGAGATTGAATATCATATATTAAATAACCAAGAGAGTTTAAGAAAAGTTGTGTTATCTTAATATCGAACGTTTGGTTAATATTAAATGTAATACCATCTTAAATTAGATTAAGATATTTAATTTGATGCCAACTATAAGTTATTAGTATGTTTTCTAGAGTTCTTTAAAATGTTGATCAAGAGAACCATATATGGAGTTATGAAAAAGGGGATAAAATGACATTTATAAAATCAACAAGACAGTTTATAAAAAGTTTGCTACCTTACTCTCAAGTGATTGGTTAAGACTAAGTATAATACCATCTCAAATTAGTTTCTTATTTCATTTGATACACACGATAAATTATTTGTATATATCGTAGAATTTTCTAAGATGTTGATGAATAGTGTAACACCCCGATAAAAATAAGACAATTATTTAATTTAAGTTAATAGTATATTTATTAATTTAATTAAATAATTGGAATATTATTGGAATTATTATTATTATTGGAATAATATAAATTGGAATAATAAAGTTGGAATATATATAAAGAGTTCCATTTGGTAAAAAGGGTTTTTCACGTGAAAACCAGAGAAGCGACAGAAAGTGAGGAAAGGGCCAAAGAGGAAGAGTAGGAGAAGAAGGTTGAAGAAGGAAGAGCTTGAAGCTAAAGGATTGCCGGATTAACTCAGGTAAGGGGGGTTTATCGTCGTTTAATGGGTATTATGGGTTAACATGTAATGGGTAGTAATAAGCCGTTGAATTGACCCTAATTAGGATGATGAGTGCGGAAAAATTGTGATGAATAAGTTATGTTAAAGCTGTAATTGAATCTATATTTGGGTGAGTTGTGATTTTCCGAACGTGTAGCTTTTTACGGAATTGGAATCGGAGGTCCGGAAGTCCTCCAACGGCGGAAAATGCGGAGAATTCTGCATTCTGCTTCGTGTTAGCGCAGGAACAGCTTTCTGTCTTGCGTTAACCGGTTAACCCAGGGTGTTAACCGGTTAACACTGTTATGAATTGTGAAATATTGCTGTCTGTCTTGCGTTAACCGGTTAACCCAGGGTGTTAACCGGTTAACACTGTTAAAATGTGCCAGGAAGCGTGTTCTGTGTTGCGTTAACCGGTTAACCCAGGGCGTTAACCGGTTAACACTGTTGGAAAAGTGGAAAATTGATATTTAAATATTGTAACAATTGATGATTGGCCTATATTGGTGTATGATATAGTAGGGATCATTTCCCGTTGTTTTGAGCAGTGTAGGTATTAGTAGAGTGTGCTAATACTGTGATTGATTATGTGGCATGACATGATATGATTCTGTGATAATTGTATTGATGATGTATGATGGTATGCATAATGTTGTGAATGTATCTATTATGTATGCAATTGTGAATGGACTGTTTATGGCTTAGAGTGTGAGCATATGTCCATTGTGGATTGTTGATGGTTGCATGCTAGGTGATTTAGCGTGCATAATATGGCCTTTATGGTGGTAGCTAATTCCCATGGTGAGGAATTAGTGAGTGAATTATTGTGGATTGTTGTTGATGTTTGCATGCTAGGTGATTTAGCGTGCATAGCATAGCCCTTGGGGTGGTAGCTAATTCCCATGGTGAGGAATTAGTGAGTGAGTCACTAGGTCTCAAATGAGTGGGACTAGTGAGCTTGGTAGCCGTATCTGGATTTGATCGGTGAGGTTGAACTATATGTTCACGAATAGTCGGTACCGCATGCATGGAGTCTCATTGCATAATGTATGTATGGCGTATAATATGAATGGATGTATTCCAATATTATACGTGTGTTTTGTGTTGGGTTGAGTATGATTATGATTTTGAGTTGATGTTGCCGTTGCTGAATGTGTGATATGATTAGGGTGATGAAATGTGTTAATTTACTTAGCATTACATGATATTTTATAATGCTTATTATATCGATTGAGGAACTCACCCTTACAACTATGTTTCAGGTAACGAGCAGTGATTGAGTAGAAGCTAGTGCTTGGAGTCTAGTGTAGTTCCTTAGTGGGTCATGCTCTGGTAGATGTAACATCGGGACGGGATGTTTTACTTTGTTTTCATTTTGGTTGTTGAACAATTTTACATGTAATGTGTTACATGGTTTGCATGATTGATTAGATTTCTATCCGCTGCGAATTGTGCAATGTTTTATTTTGATTAATAAATGAGCATGACAAGTTATTTGGTGAATGGTGTGAAGTGTCAAGTGTGACACCCTTAATTGCATATCTACTCTGATTTATATTTTGTTGTTTTAATTAATTATTGGGGTATTTTAGAAGGGTGTTACATTAGTGGTATCAGAGCATAGTCGGTCGAGTCGAGTCGTAATTATTCTGTTTCCCTGTACGTGATAGGTGTTGTGTAACCCTATCAGTACTTATTGTTTTAGCTTGTTGGGTTTTCAGAATAGAGATGGCTGGAAGAGGTAGAGACGATGCTGCGATTGCTGAGGCTCTGGGTATGCTAGCTGGAGTACTTGGAGGGAATCCGAATGTTGTGGGAATGGGAGCTGCTCGTCAACTGAGTGAGTTCCAGAAGAACAATCCTCCAATGTTCAAGGGAGCATACGATCCAGATGGTGCTCAGAAGTGGTTGAAGGAGATCGAGAGGATCTTCCGAGTGACTGAGTGTGCCGATAACCAGAAGGTCAGGTTCGGTACGCATATGCTGTCAGAGGAAGCAGATGATTGGTGGGTTGCTACCCGCACTGAGTTGGAAGCTGCTGGGAGTGCTGAGATCACTTGGGCGGTGTTCAGAGAGAGATTCCTGAGGAAGTACTTTCCAGAGGATGTCAGAGGAAAGAAAGAGATAGAGTTCTTAGAATTGAAGCAGGGCAACCGGTCTGTTACTGAGTATGCTGCTAAGTTCACAGAGCTGTCGAAGTATTACACTCCCTATGATGAGGCTACTGGGGAATTTTCAAAATGTGTGAAGTTTGAGAACGGGTTACGTCCCGAGATCAAGCAGGCTATTGGGTATCAGCGGATTAGAGTGTTTTCTGACTTGGTTGACTGTTGCAGGATTTTTGAACAGGATACCAAGGCCAGAGCGGAGAGCTATCAGCAGAGGGTTGATAGGAAAGGCAAGAATCAGAATGATCGTGGGAAACCGTATGCAGCTGGCAAAGGTTTCCAGAGACAGAGTGGGATGAAGAGACCTAGTGGGGGAGACTCCAGTGCCCCTGCTAAGTGTTACAGATGTGGTCAGGCTGGACATCGTATCCATGAGTGTACCAGTACTGAGAAGAAGTGTTTCAAGTGTGGAAAAGGTGGTCACTTGGCTGCAGAGTGCCGGTTGAAGACTATGACTTGTTTCAACTGTGGAGAGGTGGGTCATATCAGTCCACAGTGTCCTAAGCCGAAGAAAGAGAACCAGTCGGGAGGCAAGGTCTTTGCTTTATCGGGTTCTGAGACTTCTGCAGATGATCGTTTGATCCGAGGTACGTGTTATATTAATGGCTTTCCTCTTGTAGCTATTATTGACACAGGTGCGACTCATTCCTTTATATCTTTGGATTGTGCTGTGAAACTTAAATTAGAGATATCTGAGATGCATGGGAGTATGGTGATTGATACTCCTGCGAAGGGTTCAGTGACTACTACTTCAGTTTGTTTAAATTGTCCTTTGAGTATTTTTGGTAGAGACTTTGGGATGGACCTCGTGTGTCTTCCACTAGTGCAGATTGATGTTATCCTGGGTATGAACTGGTTGGTGTTTAACCGAGTTTATATCAACTGTTTTGATAAGACTGTGATCTTTCCTGAGATTGAGGAAGGAAAGAGTTTGTTTCTATCAGCAAGGCAGGTGAATGAGGCAGTAGCAGATGGGGCAGAGTTGTTTATGCTGTTAGCGACTTTGGAGGCTAAAGATAAACTGGTGATTTGCGATCTAGCCGTGGTGTGTGATTTTCCTGATGTGTTTCCTGAAGAAGTGAATGAATTACCGCCAGAGCGTGAAGTTGAGTTCTCGATTGATTTGGTACCTGGTACTAGGCCGATATCGATGGCTCCGTACCGTATGTCTGCTGTTGAGTTAACTGAATTGAAGAGTCAGCTGGAAGATCTGTTGGATAAGAAATTTATTCGTCCGAGTGTGTCACCGTGGGGTGCACCAGTGTTATTGGTTAAGAAGAAAGAAGGTACTATGAGGTTGTGTGTGGACTACAGGCAACTGAATAAAGTGACGATCAAGAATCGGTATCCTTTGCCGAGGATTGATGATTTGATGGATCAGTTGGTTGGTGCGAGTGTGTTCAGCAAAATAGATTTGAGATCGGGGTATCATCAGATACGTGTGAAAACTGAGGATATTCAGAAGACTGCTTTCAGAACAAGGTATGGACATTATGAGTATTCTGTAATGCCTTTTGGTGTGACTAATGCGCCTGGGGTATTTATGGAGTATATGAATAGGATTTTCCATCCGTACCTAGACAAGTTTGTTGTGGTGTTTATTGACGATATTTTGGTGTATTCGAAATCTGAAGAAGAGCATGCTGAACATTTGAGAGTGGTTTTAGGAGTTCTACGAGAAAAGAAGTTATTTGCTAAACTGTCCAAGTGTGAATTTTGGTTAGAAGAGGTTAGTTTTCTTGGTCATGTGATTTCAAGAGGTGGTGTTGCTGTTGATCCTTCTAAGATAGAAGCGGTATCTAAGTGGGAAGCTCCGAAGTCAGTTTCTGAGATAAGGAGTTTTCTTGGACTTGCAGGTTATTATAGGAAATTCATTGAGGGATTTTCTAAGTTGGCGTTACCGTTGACGATGTTGACTAGAAAGGGGCAAGCGTTTGTTTGGGACTCAAAATGTGAAGAAGGTTTCCAAGAGTTAAAGAGAAGGTTAACTACTGCTCCTATTCTGATATTACCAAGTCCGTCGGAACCATTTGAGGTTTACTGTGATGCTTCATTGTTGGGTTTGGGTGGTGTTTTGATGCAGAATAAGCAGGTTGTAGCTTATGCTTCGAGACAACTGAAGGTTCATGAGAGGAACTATCCGACACACGATTTAGAGTTGGCAGCTGTGGTATTTGTTCTGAAGTTATGGAGGCATTACTTGTACGGGTCAAGATTTGAGGTTTTCAGTGACCATAAAAGTTTAAAGTATTTGTTTGATCAGAAAGAGCTGAATATGAGACAGAGGAGATGGTTAGAGTTTCTGAAGGATTATGACTTTGGTTTGAATTACCATCCGGGTAAAGCAAACGTAGTGGCTGATGCATTGAGTCGGAAATCATTGCATATGTCTATGTTAATGGTTAAGGAATTGGATTTAATTGAGCAGTTTAGAGACTTGAGTTTGGTGTGTGAGAGTACTCACAATAGTGTTAAATTGGGAATGTTGAAGTTAACGAGTGGTATTCTGGATGAGATTAGAGAGGGTCAGAAATCCGATGTGCTTTTGGTTGATAAGTTGACTCTAGTGAATCAAGGTCAAGGTGGTGAATTCAGAGTTGATGAGAATGGTGTTTTGAAATTTGGTAATCGGGTGTGTATTCCGGATGTTACCGAACTTAAGAAGAGTATTCTTGAGGAAGGACATCGTAGTGGCCTGAGTATTCATCCTGGGGCTACGAAGATGTATCATGATTTGAAAAAGTTATTTTGGTGGCCGGGAATGAAAAGAGAAATTGCGAGTTTTGTTTATTCTTGTTTGACTTGTCAGAAGTCAAAGATTGAGCATCAGAAGCCGTCTGGGCTAATGCAACCGTTGGCTATTCCAGAGTGGAAGTGGGATAGTATCAGTATGGATTTTGTTTCTGGTTTACCGAGGACAATTAAGAATTTTGAAGCTATTTGGGTGATTGTTGACAGATTGACAAAATCGGCTCATTTCATTCCGATCAGAATGGATTATCCGTTAGAGAGATTAGCTGAGTTGTATATTGAGAAAATTGTAAGTTTGCATGGTATTCCGTCGAGTATTGTTTCGGACAGAGATCCTAGATTTACATCGAAGTTCTGGGAAGGTTTGCAGAGGGCTTTGGGAACTAAGCTGAGATTGAGTTCTGCATATCATCCGCAGACTGATGGTCAGACTGAGAGGACGATTCAGTCACTGGAGGATCTTTTGAGGGCTTGTGTTTTGGAAAAGGGAGGTGCTTGGGATTGTTATTTACCTTTGATTGAGTTTACCTACAACAATAGTTTTCATTCGAGCATTGGTATGGCACCGTTTGAAGCTTTGTATGGTAGGAGATGTCGGACACCTTTATGTTGGTATGAGTCCGGTGAGAGTGCTGTGGTTGGACCGGAGATTGTTCAACAAACTACGGAAAAGATTAAGATGATTCAGGAGAAGATGAGGATTGCTCAGAGTCGTCAGAAGAGTTATCACGACAAGAGGAGGAAGTCACTTGAGTTTCAAGAGGGAGATCATGTGTTTCTTCGTGTTACTCCGATAACTGGGGTTGGTCGAGCTTTGAAGTCGAAGAAGTTGACACCTCGATTTATTGGTCCTTATCAGATTTTGGAGAGGATAGGGGAGGTAGCCTATCGTATCGCTTTACCGCCGTCACTTGCGAATTTGCATGAGGTTTTTCATGTGTCTCAGTTGAGGAGGTACATTCCTGATCCGTCGCATGTGGTCCAAGTAGATGATGTACAGGTGAGAGATAACCTGACTGTTGAAACATCACCTATGAGGATCGAGGATCGAGAGTTGAAGCAGTTGCGGGGTAAAGAGATTGCTTTGGTAAAGGTAGCTTGGGGAGGACCAGCAGGTGGCAATGTGACTTGGGAACTTGAGAGTCAGATGAAGGAGTCTTATCCAGAGTTATTCGCTTGAGGTATGTTTTCGAGGACGAAAACTCTTTTAGTGGGGGAGAGTTGTAACACCCCGATAAAATATGATAATTATTTAATTTAAGTTAATAGTATATTTATTAATTTAATTAAATAATTGGAATATTATTGGAATTATTATTATTATTGGAATAATATAAATTGGAATAATAAAGTTGGAATATATATAAAGAGTTCCATTTGGTAAAAAGGGTTTTTCACGTGAAAACAGAGAAGCGACAGAAAGTGAGAAAAGGGCAAAGAGGAAGAGAGAGGAGAAGAAGGTTGAAGAAGGAAAAGCTTGAAGCTAAAGGATTGCCGGATTAACTCAGGTAAGGGGGGTTTATCGTCGTTTAATGGGTATTATGGGTTAACATGTAATGGGTAGTAGATAAGCCGTTGAATTGACCCTAATTGGGATGATGAATGCTGAAAAATTGTGATGAATAAGTTATGTTAAAGCTGTAATTGAATCTATATTGGGTGAGTTGTGATTTTCCGAACGTGTAGCTTTTTACGGAATTGGAATCGGAGGTCCGGAAGTCCTCCAACGGCGGAAAATGCGGAGAATTCTGCATTCTGCTTCGTGTTAGCGCAGGAACAGCTTTCTGTCTTGCGTTAACCGGTTAACCCAGGGTGTTAACCGGTTAACACTGTTATGAATTGTGAAATATTGCTGTCTGTCTTGCGTTAACCGGTTAACCCAGGGTGTTAACCGGTTAACACTGTTAAAATGTGCCAGGAAGCGTGTTCTGTGTTGCGTTAACCGGTTAACCCAGGGCGTTAACCGGTTAACACTGTTGGAAAAGTGGAAAATTGATATTTTAAATATTGTGAACAATTGATGATTGGCCTATATTGGTGTATGATATAGTAGGGATCATTTCCCGTTGTTTTGAGCAGTATAGGTATTAGTAGAGTGTGCTAATACTGTGATTGATTATGTGGCATGACATGATATGATTCTGTGATAATTGTATTGATGATGTATGATGGTATGCATAATGTTGTGAATGTATCTATTATGTATGCAATTGTGAATGGACTGTTTATGGCTTAGAGTGTGAGCATATGTCCATTGTGGATTGTTGATGGTTGCATGCTAGGTGATTTAGCGTGCATAATATGGCCTTTATGGTGGTAGCTAATTCCCATGGTGAGGAATTAGTGAGTGAATTATTGTGGATTGTTGTTGATGTTTGCATGCTAGGTGATTTAGCGTGCATAGCATAGCCCTTGGGGTGGTAGCTAATTCCCATGGTGAGGAATTAGTGAGTGAGTCACTAGGTCTCAAATGAGTGGGACTAGTGAGCTTGGTAGCCGTATCTGGATTTGATCGGTGAGGTTGAACTATATGTTCACGAATAGTCGGTACCGCATGCATGGAGTCTCATTGCATAATGTATGTATGGCGTATAATATGAATGGATGTATTCCAATATTATACGTGTGTTTTGTGGGTTGTGTTGAGTATGAGTATGATTTTGAGTTGATGTTGCCGTTGTTGAATGTGTGATCTGATTAGGGTGATGAAATGTGTTAATTTACTTAGCATTACATGATATTTTATAATGCTTATTATATCGATTGAGGAACTCACCCTTACAACTATGTTTCAGGTAACGAGCAGTGATTGAGTAGAAGCTAGTGCTTGGAGTCTAGTGTAGTTCCTTAGTGGGTCATGCTCTGGTAGATGTAACATCGGGACGGGATGTTTTACTTTGTTTTCATTTTGGTTGTTGAACAACTTTACATGTAATGTGTTACATGGTTTGCATGATTGATTAGATCTCTATCCGCTGCGAATTGTGCAATGTTTTATTTTGATTAATAAATGAGCATGACAAGTTATTATGGTGAATGGTGTGAAGTGTCAAGTGTGACACCCTTAAATTGCATATCTACTCTGATTTATATTTTGTTGAATTAATTAATTATTGGGGTATTTTAGAAGGGTGTTACATTAGTGGTATCAGAACAAAGTCGGTCGAGTCGAGTCGTAATTATTCTGTTTCCCTGTACGTGATAGGTGTTGTGTAACCCTATCAGTACTTATTGTTTTAGCTTGTTGGGTTTTCAGAATAGAGATGGCTGGAAGAGGTAGAGACGATGCTGCGATTGCTGAGGCTCTGGGTATGCTAGCTGGAGTACTTGGAGGAAATCCGAATGTTATGGGACTGGGAGCTGCTCGTCAACTGAGTGAGTTCCAGAAGAACAATCCTCCAATGTTCAAGGGAGCATACGATCCAGATGGTGCTCAGAAGTGGTTGAAGGAGATCGAGAGGATCTTCCAAGTGACTGAGTGTGCCGATAACCAGAAGGTCAGGTTCGGTACGCATATGCTGTCAGAGGAAGCAGATGATTGGTGGGTTGCTGCCCGCACTGAGTTGGAAGCTGCTGGGAATGCTGAGATCACTTGGGCGGTGTTCAGAGAGAGATTCCTGAGGAAGTACTTCCCAGAGGATGTCAGAGGAAAGAAAGAGATAGAGTTCTTAGAATTGAAGCAGGGCAATCGGTCTGTTACTGAGTATGCTGCTAAGTTCACAGAGCTGTCGAAGTATTACACTCCCTATGATGAGGCTACTGGGGAATTTTCAAAATGTGTGAAGTTTGAGAACGGGTTACGTCCCGAGATCAAGCAGGCTATTGGGTATCAGCGGATCAGAGTGTTTTCTGACCTGGTTGACTGTTGCAGGATCTTTGAACAGGATACCAAGGCCAGAGCGGAGAGCTATCAGCAGAGGGTTGATAGGAAAGGCAAGAATCAGAATGATCGTGGGAAACCGTATGCAGCTGGCAAAGGTTTCCAGAGACAGAGTGGGATGAGGAGACCTAGTGGGGGAGATTCCAGTGCCCCTGCTAAGTGTTACAGATGTGGTCAGGCTGGACATCGTATCCATGAGTGTACCAGTACTGAGAAGAAGTGTTTCAAGTGTGGAAAAGGTGGTCACTTGGCTGCAGAGTGCCGGTTGAAGGCTATGACTTGTTTCAACTGTGGAGAGGTGGGTCATATCAGTCCACAGTGTCCTAAGCCGAAGAAAGAGAACCAGTCGGGAGGCAAGGTCTTTGCTTTATCGGGTTCTGAGACTTCTGCAGATGATCGTTTGATCCGAGGTACGTGTTATATTAATGGCTTTCCTCTTGTAGCTATTAATGGCTTTCCTCTTGTATTTTATGTAAAATCAACAAGAGTTTAAGAAAAGCCGTGTTAGATAATCTCGACCCTTAATTAACATTCAGTGTACTAGAATTTAAATTTGTTTAACATTTAATTTTTGTCAACGAAGGATTAGTATTATATGTTATAGAATTTTTAAGAAATTGAGCAATACAACCCATCGAGGAGTTAAGAAAATAATAGATTTAAAACCATATATAAAATCAACGAGAGTTTATGAAACTTGTGTTACCTTAATCTCGAGCGTTTAGTTAACATTAAGTTTGGTATCATCTTAACTAGTTTAATATTTAATTTGATGCCAAGAATAGATTATTAGTATATTATAGTAGAATTATCTAAGATGTAGAGCTATATTACAATATGAGGATTTAATTAAATAAGAGATTGAATATCATATATTAAATAAACAAGAGAGTTTAAGAAAAGTTGTGTTTCTTAAATCGAACGTTTGGTTAATATTAAATGTATACCATCTTAAATTAGATTAACATATTTAATTTGATGCCAACTATAGGTTATTAGTATGTTTTCTAGAGTTCTTTAAAATGTTGATCAAGAAAAACCATATGAGGAGTTATGAAAAAAGGGATAAAAATGTCATATATAAAATCAACAGACAGTTTATAAAAGTTTGCTACCTTACTCTCAAGTGACTGGTTAAGACTAAGTATAATACCATCTCAAATTAGTTTCTTATGTCATTTGATACACACGATATATTATTTGTATATATCATAGAATTTTCTAAATGTTGATGAATAGTACCACATCGAAGAGTTAAGCAAATAAGTGATTCAATTATATATATAAAATCAACCAGAGTATTTAATAAAAGTTGTGCTACCTTAATCTCGAGCATTTGGTTAAGATTAAGTGTAGTATCATATTAAATTCGTTTAATATTTTAACTGATGACATCAATATTATTATTAGTATAGGTATAGGAGATCATTAAGATGTTGAGCAAAGTACAACATCGATGATTAAGAAAACTAGTAATTTAAGGTCATATATAAATCAATAAGGAAGTTAATTGAAAGTTGCGATATCTTAATCTCGAGCGATTTGGTCAGATTAATTGTGGGTATAATCTTAAGTTAAGAAAAAAGAGATTGAAAATTATATATAAAATCAACGACAGAGTTTAAGAAAAGTCGTGTTAGCTTAATCCCGAGCCTTTGATTAAATTAAGTGTACTAGAATTTTAAATTTGTTTAACGTTTATTTTATGTCAACGAAGGATTATTATTATATGTTATATAATTCTTTAAGAAATTGAGCAATAGAACCACATCGAGGAGTTAAGAAAATAATAGATTTAAAACCATATATATAATCAACGAGAGTTTATGAAACTTGTGTTACCTTAATCTCGAGAGTTTAGTTAACATTAGTTTGGTATCATCTTAAATTAGTTTAATTCTTAATTTGATGCAATGAATAGATTATTAGTAATTATATAGAATTCTCTAATATGTAGAGCAATATAGCATATTGAGGAGTTAATTGAATAAGAGATTGAATATCATATATAAAATAACCAAGAGAGTTTAAGAAAAGTTGTGTTACCTTAATCTTGAATGTTTGAGTTACTATTAAATGTAATAGCATCTTAAATTAGATTAACATTTAATTTGATGCAACTATAGGTTATTAGTATATTTTCTAGAGTTCTTTAATATGTTGATCAAGAGAACCATATGAGGGAGTTATGAAAAAAGGGATAAAATGTCATATATAAAATCAACAAGACAGTTTATAAAAAGTTTGCTACCTTACTCTCAAGTGACTGGTTAAGATTAAGTATAATACCATCTCAAATTAGTTTATTATCTCATTTGATACACACGATAAATTATTTGTATATATCATAGAATTTTCTAAGATGTTGATGAATAGTACCACATCGAAGAGTTAAGCAAATAAGTGATTCATTTATATATATAAAATCAACCAGAGTATTTAATAAAACTGTGCTACCTTAATCTCGAGCATTTGATTAAGATTAAGTGTAGTCCCATATTACATTAGTTTAATCTTTTAACTGATGACATCAATATATTATTAGTATAGGTATAGAGATCATTAAGATGTTGAGCAATAGTTCAACATCGATGAGTTAAGAAAACTAGTAATTTAAGATCATATATAAAATCAACAAGGAAGTTATGAAAGTTGTGATATCTTTAATCTCGAGCGATTGGTCAAGATTAACTGTGGTATAATCTTAAAGTTAAGAAAAAGATATTGAAAATTATATATAAAAT